>NW_022168144.1:0-1184 GCF_008728515.1 Papio anubis
ACTGGATTATTTCTGTCGAATATTTCTCCCTTGTGTCTTGTAAACAGTGATCTCTTCATTAAGGTTTTTTTTCTTATTTCTTTTTTTAAACTTTTAGATTGTCTTTTGTTTGCTTGTTTTACTCCTGTGTCAGCATAGCTTAATGATGAGTCAAAAGTTGGTCAAAAGTTGTATTTAAACACCTTGAAAGTTTTCTTTTTTTATACAGGCAGGAGAGGGGGCACCCAAGATGGCTGAATAGGAACAGCTCTAGCCTCCAGCTCCCAGTGTGAGTGACACAGAAGACGGGTGATTTCTGCATTTTCAACTGAGGTATCGGGTTCATCTCACTGTGTCAGACAGTTGATGCTGGTCCATAGGTGCAGCCCGACCAGTGACAGCTGAAGCAGGGCGAAGCATCGCCTCACCTGGGAAGCACAAGGGGGAAGGGAATTCCTTTTCCTAGCCAAGGGAAATTGAGACACACAACACCTGGAAAATTGGGGAACTCCCACCCTAATAACGTGCTTTACCAAGGGTCTTAGCAAATGGCACACTAGGAGATTATATCCCACACCTGGCCCATAGGGTCCCACGCCCATGGAGCCTCCCTCATTGCTACCACAGCAGTCTGAGACCTAACTACAAGGCTGCAGCGAGGCTGGGGGAGGGGTGCCTGCCATTGCTGAGACTTAAATAGGTAAAAAAAAGCCACAGGGACACTAGAATTGGGTGGAGCCCACTGCAGCTCAAGGAGGCCTGCCTGCCTCTGTAGACTCCACCTCTGGGGACAGGGCATAGCTAAACCAAAAGCAGCAAAAACCTCTGCAGATGTAAAAGTCCCTGTCTGACAGCTTTGAAGACAGCAGTGGTTCTCCCAGCACGGAGGTAGAGATCTGAGAACAGACAGATGGCCTGCTCAAGTGGGTCCCTGACCCCTGAGTAGCCTAACTGGGAGACATCCCCCACTAGGTACAGACTGACACCTCACACCTCACACGGCTAGGTACACCCCTGAGACGAAGCTTCCAGAGCAAGAATCAGACAGCAACACTCACTGTTCAGCAATATTCTATCTTCTGCAGCCTCCACTGCTGTTACCCAGGCAAACAGGGTCTGGAGTGGACCTCAAGCAAACTCCAACAAACCTGCAGCTGAAGGTCCTGACTGTTAGAAGGAAAACTAACAAACAGAAAGGACACCCA
>NW_022168145.1:0-1184 GCF_008728515.1 Papio anubis
AGGAATTCAACACCAGCTTGGGCAACAAAGCAAAACCTTATCTCTACAAAACATACAAAAATTAGCCAGTTGTGGTGCTGTAGTCCCAGCTACTCAGAAGGCCGAGGTGGGAGGACCACTTGAGCCTGGGGGTGTCCAGGCTGTGGTGAGCTGTGACAGCATCACTGCACCTGGGCCACAGAGTGAGATCCTGTCTCAGGGAAAAAAAAAAAAAAAGAATAATCACCTAAAAATAATTTCTCAGAATGATTTTAAAGAAGGTTTTATTCTTTTCTCTTTTTTTTTTTTTTTTTTTGAGATGGAGTCTAAGTCTGTCGCCCAGGATGGAGTGCAGTGGCACAATCTTGGCTCACTGCAACCTCTGCCGCCTGGGTTCAAGCAATTCTTCCGCGCCACCATACCCAGCTAATATTTGTATTTTTAGTAGAGACGGGGTTTCACCCTGTTGACCAGGCTGGTCTCAAACTCCTGACCTCAGGTGATCAGCCCATGTCGGCCTCCCAGAATGCTGGGGTTACAGGCATGAACCACAGTGCCAAGCCTACACTGTGATTCTTGGAGTACAAGATGTTACTGGTCATTCATTCATAGGTGAATCTTATGTATCCTCCATGACATGCCTTGGGTTTTTTTGGCAGGTTAACCCAACTCACCTGTGAGACTGACGCATCTCCAAGCTTAAGTAAACTCTTTATAGCTAGCCCTGTAGATCACACTCTATTCCTTTTTTATTTTTATTTATTTATTTATTTATTTTTAAGACGGAGTCTTGCTCTGTCGCCCACGCTGGAGGGCAGTGGCACGATCTCGGCTCACTGCAAGCTCCACCTCCCGGGCTCACACCATTCTCCTGCCTCAGCCTCCCGAGTAGCTGGGACTACAGGGGCCTGCAACCATGCCTGGTTAATTTTTTGTATTTTCAGTAGAGACGGGGTTTCACTGTGTTAGCCAGGATGGTCTTGATCTCCTGACCTCATGATCCACCTGCCTCGGCCTCCCAAAGTGTTGGGATTACAGGCGTGAGCCACTGTGCCTGGCTCCTTTTTTATTTTTAACTGAGAAACGTGGTAATAAATAACAGAAGTCAGTTTGTGCTTGTTGACCAGAGATTGAAATAAAGCCTACTAGAAGCTGGGTAAACAGCAACATGACATGTTTGTCAAGTTTTTTTTTTTTTTTTTTTT
>NW_022168146.1:0-1184 GCF_008728515.1 Papio anubis
ACACATTGTCATTTCTCACAAAAAAATTAGGTCAAAAGCATTTAGCATGTTCCAAATTATAATCTATAGTTATTTAGTTTTTCCAGTTAATCTTCGACCTTTGGATATTTAGGTTTTTCTAATTTTTCACTATTACAAACATCTCAAAAAAGAAAAAATGGGGACCAGACAGCTCACACCTGTAATCCCAGCACTTTGGGAGGCCGGGGTGGGTGGATGACGAGGTCAGAAGCTGGAGACCAGTCTGGCCAACATGGTGAAATCCCATCTTTACTAAAAAATACAAAAATTAGCTGGGTGTGGTGGTGTGCGCCTGTAATCCCAGGTACTCGGGAGGCTGAGGCAGGAGAATCGTTTGAACCTGGGAGGTGGAGGTTGCAGTGAGCCTAGATCGCACCACTGCACACCAGCCTGGGGGACACAGCAAGACTCCATCTTGGAAAAAAGAAAAAAAGAAATAGTGGGTTAAAAATAAATCTGGGCCGGGAGCGGTGGCTCAAGCCTGTAATCCCAGCACTTTGGGAGGCCGAGGCGGGTGGATCACGAGGTCAGGAGATCGAGACCATCCTGGCTAACATGGTGAAACCCCGTCTCTACTAAAAATACAAAAAACTAGCCGGGCGTGGTGGCGGGCGCCTGTAGTCCCAGCTACTCGGAGGCTGAGGCGGGAGAATGGCGTGAACCCGGGAGGTGGAGCTTGCAATGAGCCGAGATCTGGCCACTGCACTCCAGCCTGGGCGACAGAGCGAGACTCCGTCTCAAAAAAAAAAAAAAAAAATCTGGAAATTAAGGCTATGCAATGCCTCACTGTGTACATCTAAGACTTGGCAATCCTCAAAACATCTGTGTCAAGACTGTTCATTTGTAGCCTAATAGTAGTCAGACATAACTGCTAGGCTGACCAGCTTGCTTTTGTTCAGATTTGATGCTCTCAGTGGACAAAGCTAGTGAATGGCACATCAGGGCGAGAATTTAGGTTTCCGGACTCTTTTTTTTTTTTTTTTTTTTGAGACGGAGTCTCACTGTGTCGCCCAGGCGGGAGTGCAGTGGCCGGATCTCAGCTCACTGCAAGCTCCGCCTCCCGGGTTTACGCCATTCTCCTGCCTCAGCCTCCTGAGTAGCTGGGACTACAGGCGCCCACCGCCTCGCCCGGCTAGTTTTTTGTATTTTTTAGTAGAGACGGG
>NW_022168147.1:0-1183 GCF_008728515.1 Papio anubis
GCAGGGCTCATCAGGGCCTATCATGGCCCTCTAATCCTGACAAGCTGCATATTCAGAGGCAGCAGCAGCTGGATCAGCCTTGGTTGGTGGGAGTCAGTGCTGTGCTGGGCCCATTGTAGCCTCCAAATATGAGGCTACCTATGGGTCCAGCAGCACTGACTTGCACCTGCCAAGGCAGTCGAATGACCTGGCAGGATGGGCAAGTGAAGGGAGCTAGTGTGGTTCCTGCATGCACGCACCCATCCTGCCAGGTCTGAGCGACCCACAGTGAAGGCTGGCTAACTTGCATTTGTCCGCTTGGTTGCTCACTGACACCTCATGGGCAGGTATTTTCTGCGTGGATGGGGTGTTAACTTGGGGTTCAGGGTCAATCCACATGGACCATTTCCATCTCATGATGGACACTGTTGGGCCCATCCAATCTATGACTCTGTAGATCACACAGAAGCCAATTCATATAAGCAGTTGGAATCACATGGTTCTTGGTGTCCCATGGTCAAGAATTCTATCTGATCAGGGCCAGTAACACTAATGTTGTTTCTAGAAGGAGGCATATGTCTCTGCTGTGGATGACATGATCTTACTCCAGAATCCAGGGCCCTCCACTGTGACTTTCCCCCGATGCTTGGTTCAGCTCCATCCTGCATCTTTCCCTACCCCTGCCACCTCCAGCACCAGGGGGACTGAGGGACGGTGGCTGCCTGCACCACAGCCTGGATCTGCTGCAGGGTCCTTTCCTGTGTGGGCTCTACTTGAAGCTGGCATCCTCATATGTCACCAAAAATGTGGCCAAAATGATATACCTCGATATGGAATGTAGTGTTGTCAGAACCTGAAGAGATTCACCAGGCAGTGTGCTTCTCTCTCTTTTTTTTTTTTTTTTTTTTTCAGTGAAGATGAAAGATGCAACGGGTTTTTTTTTTTTTTTTTTTCTGTTTTGTTTTGTTTTCACTTGGAAGAAATATCCCTGCATGCCCCTAGCCACCACACCCATAAAATTTCACTGCTGTGGCCACTCCTGAAGTTCTGTAAGATTTGGCCTCCTCTCTCTGGGGTGCATGTGTTTTACCAAGGCCTCCAGCATACTTTCCACCTTCTTTCTCATCCATCCCAATCTATGATGTTGCCAATGAAACGAACAGATTGAATATTCTGTAGAATGTTCGGAATCTCTGAAGACTCT
>NW_022168148.1:0-1183 GCF_008728515.1 Papio anubis
TGAGGATGTGGCCCTGAAAAGATAGAGATCAAGTGGTGGCAGTGACCTGCAAAAGTCAGAGGGCACAGTTACCATGACAACCCCAACAGAGCAGCCAAGGTTGTGCTTGACCTGCAGGGATGTGGGTAAGGTTAATAGAGGGCAGTGTCTCAGGTTCAGAACAGAAGGACAGCCAGCAAGGGCGCTGCTTGATATCTATGGAAAGAAAGCAAGAATTGAGGAGCAGGAGGCCGAGGGTGGTTGACACAATAAAACATCATAATCCATTCTCAATGCCCAGACCTCAGCCAACTTTCAGATTCACATCCCAGTGACAGAGGAGGAGTCCACATCCGTAGGAGGAAGACCCTGGAACAGCATGGAAGTGTATGCTGGCTCAATTCCCTGAGCTCTTCTCAAAGGAACCTACAGCCATTTACTCAGGAGACTGTACACTGGGCAAGGGAAATAGGCAGAATCTGGGGGAGGATTGACATTGGGTGTGAGCTGACACTGATGCCCAGAGGCCCACAGCACCATCATGTTCATCACAGAGGGGCTTCCAGAGGCCGGGACACATTATAGCTCATAATCCCGTAGTCCCAGCCCTGTTTATTTCCTTATTTCCTGAGTACATAATTGGTCTTCATGCACTGGCAGCTGGAGTCACCCCCACACTGGGTCCCTAGTCTGTGGAGTAAGGGCTTTCATTGTGCTGAAGGCCAAAGGGAAGCCTCTGAAACTGCCTCCTTCTCAACGGAATCGGAAGTGATGTCACATCCCAGGGCAGGTCTTGTGGAGGTTACTGCAGGTATTGTGGGGGTAGCACTACCATTAGAGAGCTGTAGGAAGTGGGGTGGTGTTGGGGTTGCCTGTTATCTCCGTGTATTCTGTCCTTGCTGAAGTCTGATGGGACCTAAAGAATAAACAGGATTACTTCAGACTTGACCTAGTAGCAGTCTTGATTGCAGCTGCCATGCTGGCCGGATATCACTGCTAGCGGAGGTTAACAAGGCTTCAGGCCAATGGTATGCAGCCGGGGATTTGCTGAGTGCTTTTCTTTGCAATTAGAAAGTGGGTATAGAGTTATTCACATTCACATGATAGTTATTTACAGTTTCCCTGAGAGCTATTAGAACTCACCCGCCATCTATAACAGAGTCTTCAGAGATTCCGAACATTCTACAGAATATTCAATCTGTTC
>NW_022168149.1:0-1183 GCF_008728515.1 Papio anubis
ATGTATAGTCCCATGTGTTTGTATTCACATTTGTTAGCAGTGATTTTTGTGTCCCATCCAAAAAGAACAATAAATAAGAAAAAGTATTGCCAAATCAGTTGCACGGTCTAAGGGTTTCTTGCCATAGATAATTTTTGCTCTTGTTTTCTTTCTTTTTTGCAAACTGCATGCAGAGATACAAATTTTGCTGAGATACAGACTCCCACTTTCCTTATAGGAGCTTTGCGGCTCCAGGATTGGGTTTAGGTGTTTATTTGGTGTTGATTTGGTGTTATTACATGTTTTAGACCCTGAAATGTTGACTTCTTTGTCTTGTTTTTGTCTGATACAGCACAAAGGGAGTTGTGTTCAAATTAAGCTGTGGGAAATCCTTTAGATACTGGGTTCAAACGATTCTCTCCTTCCTTGATGTTCACTTAGGTGACAGGTGTCAGAAAGTCTGGGAAGATCCATAGTGGAAAACGTTTATCTATTTCGTGGACACTGATGGCCAGCTCCCTTCTGCCTAGGACTTCTGGAGAAGGCCAGCCCTACCACTTGCTTAAATACCTCCCATCTCCAACCCTTCAGTAAATATTTAAGTGCTTCATTAAAGATTTAAACCTTAAGGAAGTAGAGTGACCCAGTGGAACTTGAATTTAACTAGAATTTAAATTTGAGAGTAGCTGGTCAGTAGAAGAAGTGTGGTAGTTTGGGTGACATATTATGGTTTTTAAGGGTTTTTGGTTTTTGTTTGTTTGTTTGTTTTCCTTAAACAAAGTTAACAATAATCAATTTGAATAAAGAAGGAAAACATTAAACAGTTGGTATGTGTAACATGAACGCTGTTCCATGACTTGTTCAGCCATAGCCTCAATTTGACATGCTAGACTATGAATCCTAAAGACTGGTACACAGTTACTACATTGGAGTTACTTTTCTCATTCCAACAACTGTAGAACATTTTGAATAGCATTTTAAAATTTTATTTTAATGAAAGCTTAGAAAAAAAAAAAACCTTACTTATACATTAAAGAAAGTGAACATAAAATAGTCTCCCGCCTGACTCGCAAAAGACCCATGGCCTGATCCTGGCCAGCAGGAGCAGCTGGTGTTAAGGAGCAGGGGCCGGATGCAGCTGAGCTGCCAGCCTCCTAGATGTGGTTCCCTGGTGTCACGGTCTGGGTGAAGGATGGTGCAGAGC
>NW_022168150.1:0-1183 GCF_008728515.1 Papio anubis
AAAAAAAAAAAAAAAAAAAAAAGCTGAAAGGAGTCACTATTGATCATAATGTCTATACCCCAATTAATTAGGATTCTTTTGGTTACAAGTAACAAAAATCCAATCCAACCACCTCACACAATAAAGGGAAGTTACTGGCTCATATAACTGAGAAGTCCAGATATATGTTTCTCAATAATCTCGACAATGATCCAGTTTATTTTCATCTCTTTCTCTGCTTTCCAAGCTGCCTGTTGTATCTTAAGGTTGGCTTCTTTGTGGTCACAAGAAGACTGACAGCAACTTCCATAGACTTTGGACTTTTCAGAGTCTCCCTCTGTCACCCAGGCTGGAGTGCAGTGGCGTGATCTTGGCTCACTGCAACCTCCTCTTTCTGGGTTCAAGCAATTCGCCTGCCTCAGCTTCCTGAGTAGCTGAGACTACAGGCATGAGCCACTATGTCTGGCTAGTTTTTGTACTTTTATTTATTTATTTATTTATTTATTTATTTATTTATTTATTTTTGAGACTGAGTCTGGCTCTGTCGCCCAGGCTGGAGTGTGGTGGCCGGATCTCAGCTCACTGCAAGCTCCGCCTCCTGGGTTCACGCCATTCTCCTGCCTCAGCCTCCCGAGTAGCTGGGACCACAGGCGCCCGCCACTTCTTAAGGTGATTGTACTCATGTCTTAAGGCTGCCATAACAAATTGCCAGAAACTGGGTAGCTTGAAACAACAGACATTGATTCTCTCACAGTTGTGGAGGCCAGAAGTTCAAAATCAAGGAATCAGCGCAGTTGGTTCCCACCAGAAGCTCTGGGAAAAAATCTGTCCCGTGTTTCTCTCCTGGCTTCTGAAGCTTGCTAGCAATCTTTGGCACCCCTTGGCTTGTAGACTCATTACTCTATCTTCTGTTTCCATCTTCGCATGGAGTTCTCTCCTGTGTCTCATCACTCAGGGTGTGTCTCTTCTCCTCTTATGAATCCATCAGTCCTACTGAGTCAGGGTCCACTCTAATTGAGTGTAACCTTATTTTAATTACATTTGCAAGGGCCTTGTTTTCCAAATAAGATCACGCTCAGTGGTACTGGAAGTTAGGACTTTAACATGTCTTTTAGGGGACACAACTCTACACACAAAACTGGTCAGTGGCAGTTTGAGGAGAAAGAAGTATCATTGTTGTAAAAATAATAATAATAATAATAAT
>NW_022168151.1:0-1183 GCF_008728515.1 Papio anubis
GCAGGGCTCATCAGGGCCTATCATGGCCCTCTAATCCTGACAAGCTGCATATTCAGAGGCAGCAGCAGCTGGATCAGCCTTGGTTGGTGGGAGTCAGTGCTGTGCTGGGCCCATTGTAGCCTCCAAATATGAGGCTACCTATGGGTCCAGCAGCACTGACTTGCACCTGCCAAGGCAGTCGAATGACCTGGCAGGATGGGCACGTGAAGGGAGCTAGTGTGGTTCCTGCATGCACGCACCCATCCTGCCAGGTCTGAGCGACCCACAGTGAAGGCTGGCTAACTTGCATTTGTCCGCTTGGTTGCTCACTGACACCTCATGGGCAGGTATTTTCTGCGTGGATGGGGTGTTAACTTGGGGTTCAGGGTCAATCCACATGGACCATTTCCATCTCATGATGGACACTGTTGGGCCCATCCAATCTATGACTCTGTAGATCACACAGAAGCCAATTCATATAAGCAGTTGGAATCACATGGTTCTTGGTGTCCCATGGGCAAGAATTCTATCTGATCAGGGCCAGTAACACTAATGTTGTTTCTAGAAGGAGGCATATGTCTCTGCTGTGGATGACATGATCTTACTCCAGAATCCAGGGCCCTCCACTGTGACTTTCCCCCGATGCTTGGTTCAGCTCCATCCTGCATCTTTCCCTACCCCTGCCACCTCCAGCACCAGGGGGACTGAGGGACGGTGGCTGCCTGCACCACAGCCTGGATCTGCTGCAGGGTCCTTTCCTGTGTGGGCCCTACTTGAAGCTGGCATCCTCCTATGTCACCAAAAATGTGGCCAAAATGATATACCTCGATATGGAATGTAGTGTTGTCAGAACCTGAAGAGATTCACCAGGCAGTGTGCTTCTCTCTCTTTTTTTTTTTTTTTTTTTTTCAGTGAAGATGAAAGATGCAACGGGTTTTTTTTTTTTTTTTTTTCTGTTTTGTTTTGTTTTCACTTGGAAGAAATTTCCCTGCATGCCCCTAGCCACCACACCCATAAAATTTCACTGCTGTGGCCACTCCTGAAGTTCTGTAAGATTTGGCCTCCTCTCTCTGGGGTGCATGTGTTTTACCAAGGCCTCCAGCATACTTTCCACCTTCTTTCTCATCCATCCCAATCTATGATGTTGCCAATGAAACGAACAGATTGAATATTCTGTAGAATGTTCGGAATCTCTGAAGACTCT
>NW_022168152.1:0-1183 GCF_008728515.1 Papio anubis
CGGGAGGTGGCATGTTTCAGGCTCTTTCTCTCTTGCTCCCTCTCCCCCACCCCTATGGTCCCAGCAGGCTTTAGCCTCTTCCCCTCATTTCCAGGGCTTCCAGTTCCTCTTGGATCATAGCCTCCACGCTATTTTCTGCTACAATGGGGTCGTCTGCTAGAGATGAGGAGCGGGGAGCTTTGGACCCTGCTGGGGTAGAGGGGTGGGGAGAGGGCAGGGGATTGGCAGAGTGGGTTGGTCTGTGACCAAAAAGTTCATATTCTCAGTCGGACATGGTCATGCCTATAATCCTAGCACTTTGGGAGGCTGAGGCAGGCAGATCACCTGAGGTTGGGAGTTCGAGACCCAGCCTAGTCAACATGGCAAAACCCCGTCTCTACTAAAAATACAAAAATTAGCCAGGCGTGGTGGCACACGCCTTTTAATCCCATCCATTTGGGAGGCTGAGGCATGAGAATCACTTGACCCAGGAGGCAGAGGTTGCAGTGAGCCAAGATGGCACCACTGCACTCCAGCCTGGGTGACAGAGTGAGACTTTGTGTGAAAAAGCAAACAAAAAACTCAGCCAGGTGCGGTGACTCACGCCTGTAATCCCAGCACTTTGGGAGGCCAAGGCGGGCGGATCACAAGATCAGAAAATTGAGACCATCCTGGCCAACATGGCGAAACCTTGTCTCTACTAAAAATACAAAAATTAGCTGGGCATGGCAGCGTGTGCCTGTAATCCCAGTTACTTGGGAGGCTGAGGCAGGAGAATCACTCGAACCTGGGAGGCGGAGGTTGCAGTGAGCCGAGATCACACCACTGCACTCCAGCCTGGCGACAGAGTTAGGCTCCATCTAAAAAAAAAAAAAAACTCATATTGTTCGTCACCTACTGGCCTGTTTCTTGTAACTTGTTACTGTGAAAGAGCCATCTGGCACTTCTGCACCTTGTCCTAGGAGGCTTTGGGTTCCAGGAATGTGTGTATGTGAGGGACCCCCTTCCCCTAGGTCATTGTCCAGTATCTAGACCTGTCCTCACCTGTCAGCAGCCTCATGACACACCCTGTTGTGTGTTCCCAGCCCTCTGCAGCGCCCTCACATGCTTGTTTGCGTGCTATGTCTGCCCTCCTCTCTTGCCTGCAGGCTCTAGGGGGGGCAGGTGACAGGAGTTCCATTTTAGACATAAGGAGGCTGCCATG
>NW_022168153.1:0-1183 GCF_008728515.1 Papio anubis
TTTTTTGAGACGGAGTCTTGCTCTGTCGCCCAGGCTGGAGTGCAGTGGCGCGATCTCGGCTCACTGCAAGCTCCGCCTCCTGGGTTTATGCCATTCTCCTGCCTCAGCCTCCCGAGTAGCTGGGACTACAGTCGCCCGCCACCACGCCCGGCTAATTTTTTGTATTTTTTAGTAGAGACGGGGTTTCACAGTGTTAGCTAGGATGGTCTCAATCTCCTGACCTCGTGATCCGCCCGCCTCGGCCTCCCAAAGTGCTGGGATTACAGGCGTGAGCCACCGTGCCCGGCTATTCTTTATCTCCTCCATGTTTGTTATTTTCTGAAGTTCCTATTGGATATATGTTGAGCATCCTGGATTTAACTTCCATGTCTCTTAATATTTCTCTCATATATTTCATCTCTTAGTTCTATATTCTAGAAGATTGTCTTCAGCCAAGCCTCTCATGTACGGTCACGTGTCACTTAACAACAAGGATGTGATTTAAGAAATGCATCGACCGGGCGCGGTGGCTCAAGCCTGTAATCCCAGCACTTTGGGAGGCCGAGGCGGGTGGATCACAAGGTCAGGAGATCGAGACTATCCTGGCTAACATGGTGAAACCCCGTCTCTACTAAAAATACAAAAAACTAGCCGGGCGCGGTAGCGGGCGCCTGTAGTCCCAGCTACTTGGGAGGCTGAGGCGGGAGAATGGCGTGAACCCGGGGGGCGGAGCTTGCAGTGAGCCGAGATCGCGCCACTGCACTCCAGCCTGGGAGACACAGTGAGTCCGTCTCTCAAAAAAAAAAAAAAAAAAGAAATGCATCATTAGGCAATTTCATTATTGTGCAAACATTATGGAGTATACTTACACAAACTGAGGTGGTATAGTCTACCACACAGCTAGTCTATATGGTGTAGCCTATTGCTCCTAGGCTATAAATCCATACAGCATGTTACTGTACTGAGTATTATAGGCAATTGTAACACAATGCTAAGTATTTGTGTGTATCTAAACGTTGAAAAGCTACAGATAAAAAATGGGGCCGGGCGCAGTGGCTTACGCCTGTAATCCTAGCACTTTGGGAGGCCAAGGTGGACGGATCAGCTGAGGTCAGGAGTTGGAGACAAGCCTGACCAACATGGAGAAACCCTGTCTCTACTAAAAATACAAAAATTAGCCAGGTGTGGTGGTGCATGCCTGCAA
>NW_022168154.1:0-37614 GCF_008728515.1 Papio anubis
TTGACACCGCACACCCACCTGGTAGCTTCCATACTGACACCGCACGTCCGCCTGGTAGCTTCCGTACTGACACTGCACATCTACCTGGTAGCTTCTGTACTGATACTGCACATCCACCTGGTGGTTTCTGTACTGACACTGCATATGTTGCAGGGTGTAATGACCCGGAGGTGGTAACAGTTATTGCCGACCAGAGTTTACATTCTAAAAAGGAGAGAGAAAATCACTCTATCACACCACTAAGCGACAATGATGATTTCCACTTGGATGTTAGCAAATCAGATAGTATCATTCCTGTTGGTCTAGATAGAAATTTAAGTCCCAAGAGGCCTATCACTGCAGTGAGATTTGGAAATGGGTGTCTCTCAGGTCATGCTAATTCAAGAGAAGCAGCCCCAAGCCAGCTTGATGACTGCTGGGAGCTGGAACCTGTTCCCGGGCTAGTCAGGAAGGCGCAGCGCAGAGGGGACTGCAGCCTGGAGGCCAGAAGTTCCCTGCTGCCAGACAGAGGAGAGGTGTCTCTGCAGTCTGAAAATAGTGCCTTTTACCAAGAAGAGGACAGAAGTGGCGTTTTGAAGGCTGAGGGTCATGGTGTCAGGGCTTTTGAATCGAAATCTTGGTGTCACATAGATGAGGCTGCAGCACAGACCTGTGACCAAACTTGTATGAAGCGTTTGGTGGACACGGAGGGGATGGTGCAGAGGACAGACGGCCTAAAGCCTAGCATGGCACAAGGAGTGCCACCCAATGGCAAGTCTCCCAGTCACTCCAGATCTCTTCACAGTAACTGTATTTCCTCCATATTTGTTTTCACCTGCGCAGAGGAAGAAGAGAGGGAAACAAGCCCAGGTGACAAAACAGAGGGTGAAATATGTGTGAAGAGTTCATTCAGTGTGTCACAAGACCAGCTGAGTGACCCTCAAAGGTTAGAAAGTGGTGAAAAAGAATCACTGCAAGCAAAGTATAGAGAGACAACTGAAGATGACATAGAGACTGTCAAGTCAGATTCTAAAACAACCTGTGAGGGGGAAACAGGCACACAAAGATATGAGGCAGTGCCACGTCAGGATATACTCTCCTGCGTTAGTTCTAGTACAACGGAGAACGCTGATTTTGAAACTAATCAAATAGAAAAAAATTATGAAACACACCGAGTATACAACTGCAAATATAATGGTCTTAATGTTATACCACCGTTAAGTCCGAGTTTTAATCCAGTTATACAGAAGTCAGAAATAGTAGAGAATTCTGTTAGTAGTGGTAAAAGCGCAAAATGGAAGGGAATTTACTGTGAATCAATTGAAGACGCTCCTGGTATCTTTGGTCCTAATACATCAGGGTTGAGTAGACCAAAACTAACACGTAAAGAAGAGGAAGAGAGACTTTATTTGGAGAAAGATAGTATTGATCCCAAAATTATTGACTGCCTGGGTCCATATGGGACAAATGAACGTGCACACCGTTTCAAAGAAGGAAACACCAAGTCCACTCTTAAACAGTTGACTTTAAATGGTGAAATGGGTTTTATGGGAAATGCTAAGGTGAGTTTTGAGAAAATAGAGTCACGTGACACTTCCAGTGGGCATTTCTTTTTGGTTGGTGTTGATCCCGCCCTAGTGGACAGATACACAGCTGCCCCCTGCAATGCGGCCCAGGGGATTCCCGCTGTCCCCGTGGACAACAAAGACACTGTCGTACCAAGTAGTGGCCACATTTCATCACTCACAGAAGGTATCCTAAATAGATCTGAACATCCCTCAAAAGTGAATTGGCAGAGTGTCCCAGAAGGAGTCTCCTGTTTTTTGAGTGAATTTTCTTATTACCCAATGGGAGGGTTAGGAAATCCAGTATTTTCTGAAAGACTAGCCAGTGGTTGTGGTGGGTATCAAGTGCGCTATCTCTGGACTAATACAGTCACAAAAGGTGCACTAGAAGGTGAAACAGTATTTAGTGAGGATCTACACCACAAGCCACAGGGCTTGGAAATTGCTTCGTTTTCAGAAAACACTCCTCAGCTACCGGTGTCAGAGGACGGTGTTATTTGGGGATGGCATGATAGAGACGGACAGTTCGTAAGTATGTTTTCTCTGTTTTACTGTTGTGCTGCAGTATGCTAGGCTATACATTTTAATTTTTTAATTACTTTTATTTATTTTTTGAGACAGAGTCTGACTCTGTCACCCAGGTCGAGTGGTGCGATCTCGGCTTACTACAGCCTCCACCTCCCAAGTTCAGGTGATTGCCGGGTTCAAGTAATTTTCGTGACTCAACCTCCCAAGTAATTGGGATTACAGGCATGTGCTACTACGCCTGGCTAATTTTTGTATTTTTAAAGACGGGATTTCGCTATGTTGGCCAGACTGGTTTTGAACTCCTGACCTCAGGAGATCCACCCGCCTCAGCCTCCCAAAGTGCTGACATTACAGGCATGAGCCACCAGGCCAGCCCATTTTAATTGTTTTTAACTTAAAATTAATAAAGATTTATTCTAAACAGTGGGTAGTTGTTTGAATACTTATATATGGCTGTGAATTACTCTAACAATGATTTCCAGATTGGAGAATATGAATTCTTGTTTGGTGTACTTAAGCCAGAGTTTGTGTGCAAACTCTTGTTAGCACTAAAGCATGCCCTGCTAGTTGTCCTACACAGCTCTGTGTTGACTTTTTTCTGTCTGTGAATTTTGCCAGCTCTTCTGTCTTCCTGGCCGCAGTGCAGTCAGAGCCCTTTGAGGGCATCTTATCTCGTGGGCAGTGTAGTTGATTTAGTAAGCCTGTGAGCCCATTGAAGGTGTAAGTCACACTGCAAAAGACAAACTTATCTAAAAATCTGGCCGGGCGCGGTGGCTCACGCCTGTAATCCCAGCACTTTGGGAGGCCGAGACGGGCGGATCACGAGGTCAGGAGATCGAGACCATCCTGGCTAACACGGTGAAACCCCGTCTCTACTAAAAAATACAAAAAACTAGCCGGGCGAGGTGGCGGGCGCCTGTAGTCCCAGCTACTCGGGAGGCTGAGGCAGGAGAATGGCGTGAACCCGGGAGGCGGAGCTTGCAGTGAGCTGAGATCCGGCCACTGCACTCCAGCCTGGGCGACAGAGCAAGACTCCGTCTCAAAAAAAAAAAAAAAATCTGTGCTTCCTGATATCTTTGTATGTGTCTGAGGCAGGTAGAATTTGCTGCTTTTAACTGACTATAAAATCTTGGTTCTGTCTTCTTGCAGTTACAATCATTGTGGAGTTCTTTCTCTTTCAGAACCCCAAGATGGGGCTGCCCCTCTGGTTTGGAAGAAGCTTAGCAAATGATTCTATGGGCAGCTAATTTGAACATCTTTCTAGAAGTTCTGTAATAAATGGCAACATTCAACAACAGGAAATTAGTTTTGCTCACAAAACAGACATTTCTTGAAGCAGTGTGATTGAAAGCACATACTCAGAGTAGCAAGATCTCATTATTCAGCCAGTGGTTTATTTGTGATTTTTGTGGGCAATGAAGCAAGAAAAAGTATTGATATTAAGGAGATAAAGATGACTTAAATGTCAACACTTACTGTATGGAAATAAACAAGTAGAAATCCCCTTCTATAACGTAAGGAATGATCCATCAACCTCTTTTACTTCCATGCCCACATTGGGAGTTTTTCTGGAGAGAGTTATGTTCAAATTCATTAGTTTTGCTCCTTAAATGGTTGTGGAGGCAAAACAGTATAAAACTACATCTTTAAGATAATCTGCAGTTAATCTTTTACAGAAGTGACGTAATTTTCAGTTGGTTACCAGTGTCACTGCCTCAGATGTCAACACAGAGCATAAATGATGCCTAAGTGAGAGGTGTGCTTCCAGTTTTAAATTAGCTTTTCCATTATGAGGTATTCCCAAACAGTATTCTAATATGAGGCATTACCACATTTAACGATGGTGCCTTGCCTTTCAGAACTTCAGTTTTCAAAGTGCTGTTACAGGTGTCTTTTTTTGTAGCAAATCTTAATATAACAATTGTTACTCCATTTCACAAATGAAGAACTGGAGGTAGAGCCTTGTATGGTTCCGGAGTCAGCAAATTGCCCTGAATTACTAAACTTTTTAGTGCATCTCTAGGAGTGGTTGGGGCTTGCATGGAATATTTCTTTCCCCCGTCTCTCACCTGCTTTCTATGCCTCATTGGCCAGTCCCCCTTCTGCAGTATTAGTCACTCTGGTTCCTACTCAGTAACTTGTCAGAGAGACTGTTGTGTCTCATGTCCATAGTATACAAACTTATTAGTTGATATGTTATTTTTCAAAGTGGAGCCTAGTGTTTCTCACAGGGTGGGTGGGGTAGAAGGGTTTATTTAAGCATCTGAACTCAGGCATGTTCACTTTGGAATGTGGCTGTTAAGGTCCGCTTACCTGTGGTTTTAATAACCATTGCTTGGCCATACATTTTTAATGGAAAAAATAAGACTTATAGTCAAGTAGACGACACTGGAGTTTGTTTGTTTATTTATTTATTTAAAGGATAGAGTCTTGCTCTGTCGCCCAGGCTGGAGTGCAGGGGTGCCATCTCGGCTCACTGCAACCTCCGCCTCCTGAGTTCAAATGATTCTCCTGCCTCAGCCTCCTGAGTAGCTGGGATTACAGGTGTGTGCCACCACACCTAGCTAATTTTGTATTTTTAGTAGAGACGGGGGTTTCATCATGTTGGCCAGCCTGGCCTTGAACTCCTGACCTCAAGTGATCTGCCCATCTTGGCCTCCCAACATGCTGGGATTACAGGCATGAGCCACCACACCCGGCCCGACGCTGGAGTTCTTGATAACCATTTAGAGTTCCATATGACTGCAAGAGAATAGCCATATTTTATAGAAATAGTAGGAGATTCAGATCTTTGTTTAATACAAACTATTTCTCTTGTAAATTATAAGTTAATGAACTCTTGGTGAATGTTGTATTTTGCTGAACACAATTGCTTAGAATCTAACTTTCTAATTAACCATCGTTTTTATGGGCAAGTTACTTAACCTTTCTCTGCCTTGGTTTTTTCATTTGTGAAATGAGTCCAGTTAATAACTGCCTCCAAGACTTGTTCTAATTCAGTACAAGGAAGTGCGTAGAATGTGCTCAGCACACGGTAGATCCTTGAATGTCATTAAGCCTCAAAAGACGTCTTCATTCTTTCATTCCTGGTCACATCTCTTCAGTCACAGGATTGATTGAACATTTCCTAACTGCATACACTTGATTTGGACTTCTTCACTAAGAGGTAGTCACTGGTTAAGGGTAGAGTCCTAGTCATTTGTGGCATAAAACCTTGCAGAAGTTGTCAAATAGTGGAAAATGTAAATTTATGTTATTTATTAAACATTGATTCATTCCTCATTTATCTTGAGCACCTCCCTACTGAATTCGGGACTGTGCTAGCTATCAGTAGTACTACAGTGAACGGAATGCCCATGGTGACTGCCACCCTGGAATGGGAGGAGCATGAGGGCCATGGGGGCCCCAACAGCCATGCTGTCACTGCTTTCAAAGTGCTGTTGGTCTGTATTAATAAACTACAAAATATATTTTGGTACTGAAGGACACTCAACTGCAAAAGGTGCTAATAATAGAGAAGGTTACTATTAGTTAGTGTTGGGAATTTAAAGCATGTGTAGTATGTGCATGAGCTGAGGGGAGCCAGCGAAGTGGATGGAATGGAACCAAGGCTGGAAAACTGGACTGTGTGGTGGTGGAAAGAGACTGGGTCTAACTAGGAAAGGCGATGCATGGAAGTATTAGAGTAGGAAAGAGAATAGAGAAATGAATTGACAAAGACAACAGAACAGGCGGAAAGGTGTGAATGCTGCCAGAGCCAGTGTTGTGGGTGACCTGTGGCTGTCTCCTGCCCCCTCATGTAGCTCCATGAGCTCTTGTCTGTTTCCTTCACCATCACACCTGCCAGCTCAGCGCTGTGCCTGGCACAAGCATGCTGGTGAACATGTCGGAGGCACTTGTTGGACAGATGGGTTAATGAGAGAGAAGAGTGCAAGTAACACTGTGCAGAAGCAGAGGCCAAAAATGAAATTTAGATGTAATGCAAGAGGGAAAATTGAAGAATTGGTGTTTCTTGATTATAATATTCTTGAAGGAACCCAATTATTTGCCCTATCACCAGTACTTTAAAAAAAGGAAAAAGAATTCCAGATAGGTCCCCATTGAAGCATTTGGTTTTATTGGCATGATGCTCATTGGTGGTCCAGTGACTGGAGGAGCAGGAACGAACAAAGTGTATACCTAAGTTTAACCACATCAGCCGCCTTCTCTCAGTTTCAGAAATAGTTTTATGTTTTTTCCTACCAGCCTCATGACCTGAGCCAATGTGGATTTATTCTGTCTTTTAAAAACTGTTAATGCACCCATTGTTTTCTTGACGGCCCATGGTGGTGCTTCCCAGCCCTTCTCCTGTGTTCTGGGCCACAGAAACTGGTGTGTCTATGCTTCATGCTGGGGTAGTGCAGTGTAACTGCTCCCAGCTTGCAGCCTGGGTCCACGGGGCACCGGGTACCAGGGACCTGTCCCTTCCTCCAGAAACTTTGACTTCCTGCACTGTGGTGTGAAGGTGTGTGGTACATTTGAAAAGGCAAATAATGTGTAAGTTTGTTGAAGGATTGTGTGTTTGGACATTTGACTTTTCTTTAGACTTCAGGGGAGTGCTTCAAGGTGTGTAAGCATAAGAAAGGCTTGTATCAGAAAAAGCAGGGAGTAGGGAGTATCCACATGGTGGGGGACTGTTGTGGGTTTATACTCTATGTCAAGAAGGACCACCAGTCCCCGGTCTCTTGGCAGGATGTTCTGGACAGACGGATGGGAAGAGCGAAAGTGCCAGTGTGCCTAGAGACAGCAAGGAGGTCAGTGTGCTTGGAAGTGGACAAGGCCAGGGAGCAGGGAGCACAGGAGGGCTCTGTGACTGCAGTGGGAACTTCGTCTTTCACTCCAGATGAGCCAAGCTGATGCAGGAGGGCTTTGAGTAGAGGACTGCCCTGTCGGACTAACTGGGCATGCGTGACTGTCGTGATGACCGATGAGCTTGGTATGTGCCAGGCATCATGTTGATGGCAGGAGTTGTTCTGTCTTCCAGGTGAGGTTTAGCCCATGTTCACAGCTGTCCATGGCAGCTTTGGCCTCAGCCCCAGTGATCTGAGAGCCCATTGTCCGGAACACTGGACTAGCAGCCTCATGGTCACCTGTGGATTCTCTATCAAGGTGATACTGAAGCTGTATTGGGAATGGGAACAGGTAGTTCTGTGAAAAATGTGAGATATTTTATCTTCTTCCTCAAAGGATGCCTGAGCTTTCTCATCCTACAGTATCCCTGACAGACCTATTAGAACACCTTTGTTCTTAGGAGCAATTTTCATTTTCTACACCTTTTGTTTATGTGACTTTTTGAAGCTTTCTTTCTTTTTTTTGTTTTAGAGATGGAGTTCTGCTCTGTCGCCCAGGTTGGAGTGCAATGGTGCGATCTCATCTCCCTGTAACCCCTGCCTCCTGAGTTCAAGTGATTCTCTTGCCTCAGCCTCTCAAGTAGCTGGGATTACAGGCGCGCGCCACCACTGCTGGCTAATTTTGTATTTTTAGTAGAGCCGTGTTGCCCAGGCTGGTCATGAACTCCTGGCCTCAGATGATGCGCCCGCTTTGGCCTCCCAAAGTGCTGGGTTTACAGGCGTGAGCCACCGTGCACTGCTGACTTTTTTAAGCTTTCTGTGTAGAATTTTATTCATCTACATTGTATTCAAGTTTGTAAAACCCTGAATTTGATTTTATTAGGAGTCTAGGAAGTCACCAGCTATTCCTCAGGTACAGTTTGTGAAATACTGAATCTTTTGGTGGCAGGCCGGTCCTTCCCCATCTCTGCAAGCCTTGGTCTTGGGAGGAGGAACTTAAAACTTGGGGGGAATTTGATGGAATCCTGACTGCATTTTCTTTTTTTTTTAATTTTGAACCTGATTTCATCCCAAAGGTGTGTGTAAATACATAGGCTGAGCCTTTGGAGCCTGTATCAGATGTCCCTTAACTCTGCATTAAGGAGTAAAATTGTATTTGGTTGACATTTGGATACAAATGTCTGTCTCCTATTTCTTCCTAGGTACCAGCAACTAAGGTTTCAGAGCTGAACCCTAATGCAGAAGTGTGGGGGGCTCCTGTGTTACATCTGGAAGCAAGCAGTGCTGCTGACGGTGTGAGTGCCGCATGGGAGGAGGCGGCTGGCCACCACGCAGACCGTGGCCCACAGGGTAAGTTGAGCATGGCTGTGGTGTGCAGCCCCCGGCTTTCAGGCCTGTGCTTTTGTTGCCATTTTAATCTGTCTTTAAGATGTTGTTGTTCATTCACAACTGTGTCATGGTATGTGGCAGTGCCTGAGAGTCCAGAGGTCTTTTACAATTCAGTTAAAGAAGTTGAGTAACTGCAAGTGTAAGCTTTGTTCTAAGAGAAAGTTATGCTTCTAACCCTGCCTTGGGGTAAACTCCTAACTGTAGGATCGGATGCCAGTGGTGATGGTGACCAGAGCCATGAGAATGCAGCATTGCCAGACCCGCAGGAGTCGGACCCAGCAGACATGAACGCGCTCGCTCTGGGTCCCTCGGAATATGACTCTCTGCCTGAAAATAGCGAGACAGGTAAACATATCTTATGGGTTCATTTTCCCGGGGATTATGGTCTGCTTTATGTATTTTTTTTTATTTAGCATATTAACAGTCTCTGAACAATGTGTCTTTCTTTGCCTCCTTTTAATTCTACTTTAAACTCACTCTTATGTGGATGCAGAGAAGATGAGAGTCCTTGTTTAGGGAGGGTGCCATGGAGCATGTAAGGTCTCAAAAGATGAAACCTGGGCTGGGCACGGTGGCTCACGCCTGTCATCCCAGCACTTTGGGAGGCTGAGGCGGCCGGATCACCAAAAAATTTTTTTAGTAGACATGGGGTTTCACCATGTTAGCCAGGATGGTCTCGATCTGACTTCATGATCCACCCGTCTCAGCCTCCCATGTTTTCATTTTTATTACCACAATTGTTCTTAACCAGTGCCTGTCCCCTCCCCCACCCCACTTGCCATGGACATTTCGTTATCGCAGTGACCAGGGAATGTACTGGGCAGGGCCAGAGAGGCCAGACCTCAATGCTGTAAGGCACAGCCATGCAGAATGATTTCGTTGGCTTAAGACTGTCAAAATCAGAAACTGTCACTTAAGAGGGAAAATGAGTATGTAGATGTTCTGTGACAGTTTTTTGTTTTGTTTTGTTTTTTTAAAAACTTCAGTGGAGCTTGTTGCTTTAAATAATAATTGTTTGGTAAAATGAATGAAGTATTTATAAAGGCACAAAAATTAAGCCATGTTTGTTTCTTGTAAATATAAATTTGCCATCTTGAATTTGCTTAAAGTGAATTTCCTGTCTATATGAGCAGTTTTCTAAATCTGAGGAAGTGCCGGTATTCAGCAATTAATTTGATTATATCCCCCTTGTTAATTTACCAATAACTGGTTAGTGACTTGGGAATGGCAGAACATTGGGATAAATTGGAGTCATGTTAGAGTCCATTGAATTTAAGATGGCAAAGGAAAGGAATCCTCATCATTAAAACAGATTTTTACAGAAGATAAAAGGCCATTATACATTGAAGGAGTGAGAATCCTAATGGCAGGAAGTAAAAGGGGTTCAAAATAAACAATTTAAGTTTCAGACTAAATTGAAATGACCTAATCTTGAACTGGAGTCAGAATTTATACAGAAAATGGAAGATAGATAGGAGGTAGATAGATGTGAAGATTTGTCTTGAGGATAGAAGATGGGTAATGTTATCAACAGTGAAATAACATGTGAAAATCTGCCTGAAGATGGCAGATAAATAATGTTACCAAAAGTGAAATAACATGTTAAAATCTGTCTGAAGATAGGAGATAGGGAACATTATCAAAAGTGAAATAACAGCACATTAAAGTATATTCTGGAAAGTTTAATTTCAAAAGAAGGTGATTCTTTTTAAAGGGGGCATTTAAAACTATTTTCAAAAGAAGAAAAAGAATACCTTCTGCTCTGTCTTCCTCCTT
This sequence comes from Papio anubis, assembly GCF_008728515.1. Taxonomy (NCBI): domain Eukaryota; kingdom Metazoa; phylum Chordata; class Mammalia; order Primates; family Cercopithecidae; genus Papio; species Papio anubis. The sequence continues at coordinate 10,067 of NW_022168154.1, forward strand.
CATCTCCCTCCCACAACTCCTTCCCTCACTCCTATAAAGCATTAGTGAGGCATAACCGATGTACAATAAACATCATATAGTTCAGGTATACCCTAGATTTTCCATAGCTTAAGGAGAATTGAGGAAATAATACATTACTGATTTGTTACCTCTTTCATTCCTCTTTGCTTTGTCCACCCAGTTTGATAAGTTGTTCTGTACCTGTAAAATCCTTATCACAGTCAAGGTCATGAACATCCCAATCACCAGGAAGAGCTTCCTGTGCCCTCTCCTTTCTCCAGGGAACCAGTGGTCTGTTTTCTGTCACTGTATGTCAGTTTGCATTTTGTAGATTTTTTTCTCTTTAAAAAAAAAAAAAAAAATTGAACTCCTGGGCTCCAGAGATCCTCCAGCGTCAGCCCCACAAGTTGCTGGACAGCAGACGTGTGATAGAATTTGACAGTGTGTACTGTTTTTGTCTGACTTAAGTTACTATTTTTGAGATTGATTCATGTTGTAACATGAATTAATCATTTATTTTTATTGCTGAGAAGTATTCATGATATGGATATATCACAGTTTGTTTTTCCGCTCCCCTATTCATGGATTTGGGGATTGTTTTCAAAATGTGGCTTTACCAATAAATAAAGTATTTATAAAAGTGAACATTTGTCAGCAAGATTTCATATAAACTTATGTTTTCATTTCTCTTGGGTAAAATACCTTGGAATGGAGTAGCTGGATCATCTCGTAGGCATGTTTATCCTTTTAAGAAATGGTAAAGCAGTTTTCCAAAGTGGTGGTACCATTTTCTATTCTCAACCAGTAGTAGATTAAAGCACCACATCCTTATGACCCTTATGACCCTTATATTTCCCTAAGGACTAGTATCAAAACATCTTTTTTAAAAAAGACTATTTTTTTAGAGCACTTTTCAGGTTCACAGCAAATTTGAGTGGAAGGCATAGAGATCTCCCATATGCTCCCCTCCCCCCACCCCCACCCGTGCATGGCCTCCTCCGCTGTCCACATTCCCTCACCAGAGGGTGCCTGTGTTATCACTGATCCTCTACTGGCACATCACTCCCCCACCCCCACACATGGGTGGCCTCCTCCGCTGTCCACAGTCCCTCACTAGAGGGCGCCTGTGTTATCACTGATGATCCTGTATTGACACATCACCATCACCTGCAGTCTATAGTTTACATGAGGGCTCACTCTTGGTGGTGTATGTTCTGTGGGTTTGGAGAAATGTATAATGACATGTACCCTCCATTGTAGCATCAGAGAGAGTAGTTTCCCTGCCCTAAAAGTCATACTGTGTTTTGCCTACTCACCCCTCCCTACCCCAACCCCTGGCAACCATTGGTTTTTTCACTGTCTCCATAGTTTTACCTTTTTCAGAATGTCATAGGGTTGGAATCCTGCAGGATGTCGCCTTCTCAGATTGGTTTCTTTCATTTAGTAACATACATTTAAGCTTCCTCCACGTCTTTATGGCTTGGTAACTCATTTCTTTTTAATTTTGTTTTAGGTCAGATTTTTGCTCTTTAATTTTAAAGAGAATGTTTAAGGCTAACCATGGCACTGTTGGGTCTTTCTAGAAATGGGCTTGTGTTTCCTAGTGGTTAGTGATGCCAAGCACCCTTTTTGTTCTTGATGTTTTTATCAGTTGTTTAGGATGAGATTTCTAAAATCCTGTTTAAGATTTACAATTCTGATTTAAAGCGTCCATCTTTTGGCCATTGACATTTAGAATTTTCAGTGGTGTATTTATTCCAGTAGTGACTCAATCCGATAACCTCTTGATGGAAAGTCCAGGATAGATCCTGGAGAGGACATAGAAGAAGCAATTCCAAAGATATCCCCTGTAAAACATTCACGGTCAGGAATGGGCTCAATTAGCAAAGACTCTTGTTGACACAAGCTAACCAGGCAGCAGGAGCTGAGATGACAAAAGCCCCTTACACACGGGACCTCTTATTAAGACAAACTCCGAGCGCTTGACGTGTGCAGAACAAAAAGTCTTGGGTTCCTGTTTTCAGACCGGCCACCTGACCTGAACTGAAAATCGTGTCTCCCCTGATGGTGGAGACCAGAGTGCTCCCACTCGGTCACAGTTCAAGTCTCAAGCACCTAAAACAAGACCCAGAAAACTTTTGTTTCTGAGACCTTCATTTTGGGGTATTGTTTTCTGAGTCCCAACAGAGGTTTCTGTTGATATGTCCTCATCCATGTGCAGTCTCCTAATAGCCCATCAAAGGCAGTCTACATTTGTTACAGTAGTTTTGATCTGTCACACTTCTTTTTTTTCCTTTGGGATTTCCATCTTTCTGCTTGCCTTGCCCACCTGTTCTTACCTGCTGTCTCCTTTATCCATTTGAGCCCTTAGCATCTTATCCTAGTTCTTTTGAATTCCCTGTCTCATAATTCTAACATCCCTGTCATGCCTGGTTCTAAGGCTTGCTCTGTCTTGACATTGTGTTTTTGGCCTTTTGTATGCCTTGTAACTTTCTCGAGAACCAGCTGTGGTGTGCTGGGTGGAAGGCACTGTGGTGACTACATCTTCAGTGCTGTAGGGTGATGTGTGGGTAGGGGACGCCTTCCACAGGAGGCCTGGTAGTCTCAGTCTGTAGTGAGCCCGGGCCTGGACTGTGAAGCTCACAGGAGCTTCTCTTTTTTCCACCCCTCTTAGATGGGGCAGGATGGCTAGAGGAGGCAGGAGCTAGGTATTTCCCTTCCTCTAGGTATGTTCTGCTCTGACTAAACCCCAGCAAGTTGGACTCTGGTTAAACTGTCTTTCCTGAGGGCAGACCTTGTTAAGAAGAACAGAGTGCTCTGGTATTTTTCAAAATGGTTACTTTACTCCTACCCCTGCCAGAAACACAAAGGGATTTTTCTCTCATATTCACTATGAGGACCTGGTTGAGCTCTAGAAAGTATAACTCACAGAAGTGCAGGACCCCCTCACCCGCCAATGACTGGGACTCCCTGCAGTTTTTAACTCTCAGACTTGGTCACCCTGAGCATCCAGCAGTTCATCAGTTCCAGGGCAGTGTTTTCTGTCCTCGCCCTGGTTCCTGCAAAAGTTTCTGCTCCATACGTTGTGATCGCTTCTCTATTCATCTGTCTGTCTGTCTGTCCGATATGGCAGCAGTTATTTGCCTTGTGACCTTACTTAGGATCTAAGAAGAGTTGTTAATTGTTCTGTTTTTTTAGATTTTTTACTTGTCAGACCAGAGTGATAACTTCCAGGCTCTCACTTGCAGCATTTTTTTGTAATGCATATATCTTACTTGATGTTGTGTCTGTTTGTGCATTTTCTTACTGGGTTGTTTTATTATTCACTTTTGATAGTTATTTCTATGTTTTGGATATAAGTCCAGATATGCAATATACTTTGTTCTCCTAAGAGTATTTTTGAGAAACAGTTTGAAAATTTCTTATATAATCAAGTTTATCATTTTTTTCTTTTATGGTTCTTCCTATTGGTTTATATTCCTCCTATAAGTTTAATTGCTTTAGATTTTACATTTCTAGGTCCATTTTAGGTTAGTTTTTGTATAACGTATGAAATATGGATGAAAGTTATTTTCATTTTGTGTGTAGGAATCTGCGGCTGTTTGTTGAAAGGCTTCTCTCCACCAGCGCTGCCTTTGCACCTTTGTCAGAAGTCATTTGTCTGTGTGGGTCTGGGTTTATTTTTGGACTGTCTCTTCTGTGCCATCGATGCACTGGCCCGCTCTGACCCCAGTAGTGCACTGCTTGGCTTGTCGGCATAGCTTGCTTTATTGTGCTTCTCTTCATTGTGCTTTGCAGCTACCATGTTCTTTATAAATTGAAGATTTTTGGCAACCCTGCATCAAGCAAGTAATTGGCACCATTTTTCCAATAGCATGGTATTCACTTCATGTCTCTGTGTCACATTTTTGTAATTCTTACAGTATTTTAAGCGTTTTCATTATTATTAATGCTAATGGTGATCGGTAATCTTCGGTGTTTTGTACTACTGCCATTGTTTTGGTTTTGGGGCGCCAGGAGCCACGCCTTTTTTTTTTTGAGACTCACTGTCTCCCAGGCTGGAGTGCAGTGGCGCGATCTTGGCTCACTGCAAGCTCCGCCTCCCGGGTTCCCGCCATTCTCCTGCCTCAGCCTCCCGAGTAGCTGGGACCACAGGCGCCGCCACCACGCCCGGCTAATTTTTTGTATTTTTTTTTTTTTAGAGATGGGGTTTCACCATGTTAGCCAGGATGGTCTCGATATCCTGACCTCGTGATCCGCCTGTCTCGGCCTCCCAAAGTGCTGGGATTACAGGCTTGTGCGGAGCCACGCCTTTTGAGATGGCAAACTGAATCTATGAATGATGTGCGTGTCCCCACTGCTCCACTAACTGGCTGTTCCCTTGTCTCTCTCTCTCTTTGCTTGGGCCTTCCTGTTCCCTGAGACATGACGGTATTGAAATTAGGCGGTTAATAACCCTACATTCCCTCCTCTAAGGGTTCCAGTGAAAGGAAGAGTTTTACTTATCTCAATTTTAATCAAAAACTAGAAATGATTAAGCTAGTGAGCAAGGCATGTCAAAGGCTGAGATAGGCCGAAAACTAGGTCTCTGGAGCCAAACAGTTAGCCAAGCTGTAAATGCAAAGGAAAAGTCATTGAAGGAAATTAAGTGCCCCTCCAGTGAACCCAGAAATGATAAGAAAGCAAAACAGCCTTTTTGCTGAGGTGAAGAAACTTTGATCTGGATAGAAAAACCAGTCACAACATTCTCTTAAGCCAAAGCCTAATCCAGAGCAAGACCCTAACTCTCTTCAGTTCTGTGAAGGCTGAGAGGTGAGGAAGCTGCAGAAGAAAAGTGTGAAGCTCATAGAGGTTAGTTCATGAAGTTAAAGAAAAGAAGCCGTCTCCATAACGTAAAACGCAAGGTGAAACAGCAAGTATCCGGAAGATCTGGGTAAGATAATCGATGAAGATGACTACAGTGAACGACACATTTTCAATGGAGACAAAATAGCCTTATATTAGGAGGAGATGTCATCTAGGACTTTCATAGCTAAAGAGAAGAAGTTAATCCTGGTTTCAACATTAGAAACCGACTCTCTTGTTAGGGGCTAATGGAGCTGGTGACTTTAACTTGAGGCCAGTGCTCATTTACCGTTTACCATCCTGAAAATCCTTGGCCCCGTAAGAATTATGCTAGATTTGCTCTTCCTGTGTTCTGTAAGTGGAACAACAAAGCCTGGATGACAGGACATCTGTTTACATCATGGTTTAGTGAATATTTTAAGCTTACTGTTCAGACCTACTGCTCAGGAAAAAAAAAAAAAAAAAAAAGGTATTTTTTAGACTTTAATTTCTCATTGAAAATATACCTAGTCACCCAAGAGCTCTGACTGGTAGTTGTACAAGGAGACGAATGTTGATTTCATGTCTGCTAACACAACATCCGTTCTGTAGCCCATGGATCAAGGAGTCATTGTGATTTTCAAATTTTCTTATTTAAAAAATACATTTCATAAGGCTCTCGCTGCTATAGATGATGGTTCCTCTGATGGATTCTGGAAAGGAGTCACCATTCTAGATGCTGTTAAGAACATTTGTGGTTCATGAGGGAAGGTCAAAATGTCAACATTAACCAGAAACATTGATTCCAACCCTCATGGAGGACTTTGAGGGGTTCACAACTCCAGTGGAGAAAGTCACTGCAAATGTAGTAGAAATAGGAAGAGAATTGGAATCAGAAGTAGAGCCTGAAAATATGACTGAATTGCTGCAATCTCATGTACAGCTTGAATGTGTAAAACTTGTTTCTTATGGATGAGCAAAGAAAATGGTTTCTTGAGTTAGAATCTATTCCTGGTGAAGATGCTGTGAATATTGTTGAAATGACAACAAAGGATTTAGAATATTCCATAAACCTAGTTGATAAAGCAGCAGCAGGGTTTGAGAAGAGTGACTCTAATTTTTAAAGAAGTCCCACTGTTGATAAAATGGTATCAAACAGCATTACACGCTGCAGAGAAATCTTTGGTGAAAGTGCTGTTTTCTTAAGAAATTGCCACAGCCACCCAAGTTTTCAGCAACCTCTATCCTGAACAGTCAGCCCTCATCATCAAGGCAGGACCAGCAGAAAAGATTATTATTTGCTGAAGGCTCAGATGATCGTTAACATTTTCCAACAATAGATTATTTTTATTGGGACATAATCTCACTCCGTCGTTTAGGCTGGAGTGCAGTGGCACGATCACAGCTCATGGCAGCCTCTGCCTCCGGGGTTCAAGTGATTCTTGCGCCTCAGCCTCCCAAGTAGCTGGGACTACAGGCGTGTGCCACCATGCCCAGCTAATTTTTAAATTTTTATTAGAGATAGGGTTTTGCCATGTTAGCCAGGCTGGTCTTGAACTTCTGACCCCAAGTGTTCCACCTGCCTCAGCCTCCCAAAGTGCTGGAATTGCAGGCTGGAGCCAGCATGCCCAGCCGTCATTAGAGTATTTTTAAATGAAGGTATTGTAGTTTTTTTATTTTTTTTAAAAGGACATACTGCTATCTCACATTTAATATACAACAGTTTAGTGCACTCATAACTTTTATATTCACTGGGAAAACAGAATTTTGTGTGACTTGCTTGATTGCAGTGCTCTGGAACTGAACCCATGATATCTCTGAGGTATGCCTGTACAGGCATAATTCTTGAAATTAGGTAGTGATAGCCTCCCAACTTTATTTTTCAGAGTTACTTCTTAAATTCTAGTTCCTGTGCATTTCCATGCAAATTAGAATGAGGTTGTTAATATCTACAAAGTGCTGAGATTTCTGTTGGGGGTTCATTGAATCTCTAGATCAGCTGGAGAACGTTGACATCTGAACAATATCCATGAACAAGATATATCTCTTACTTGTTTAGATCTTCTTTAATTTCTCTGAGAAGTATTTTTTGGTTTTCAGTGTACTGGTCTTTTACATCTTTTATCCCGTTTATACGTATTTTTTATTTTTTGGTGCTATTGTAAGTGATTTTTAAAATTAGTATTTGCAGTTGTTGGTTACTAGTATATCAAAACATTAATTTTTATATACTGAGTCCAAACCCAGAAATTTTGTTATGCTCACTTACTAGTTTTAGGCACTTTTTTGTAGGTTACATTGGATTTTCTACATAGATGATTGGATTATTATAGAATAAAGACCGTTTTACTTTCTTTCCAATCTTGAGGCCTTTTATTTCTTTATCCTGCCCCGTTGTACTAGTAGGCCCTCCAATACAAAGGTGAACAGAAGTGGAAACAACGGACAAACATTTGGCTTGTCCCCGGTCTTGTGAGAGGCACTCAGTATTTCCCCATTAAGTGTAACGTTAGTGGTGGTTTTAGGTGTGTGCCCTTTATCACGTGGATGAGGCGCTCTTCTTTTCCTGGTTTGCTGAGAGATTTTTATGAGGAATGAATATTGTAATTTGTCATCTATGCAGATAGGCATATATTTGTTGTTTTTTAGTGTGTTAGGATGAATTGTATTAATTGTTTTTCAAATGTGATACCAACGTTCATGGTCTAAACCTCCGTAGATCGGGATACAGTGTATTTTGGATATACTATTAGATTCCATTTACCAAAACTTTGCTTAGAATTTTCACACCTGAGATCTTGGTTTCTAGTTTTCATATCAGTGTTTTTCATTCTATTTAAGTTTTTGGGAGAGGTTATGTATTATTTCTTCCTCATATGAGGAAACAAGTCATGTGGGCAGGAGTTTTCCTTTTTTTCTTCTTTCCTTTCTTTCTTTCTTACTAAACTTACTTTATTTAGTTACTTACAGAGTCTTGGTCTGCCACCCAGGTTGGAGTACAGTAGTATGATCATGGCTCACTCATTCCCAACCTCCTGGTCTCAGGCGATTCTCCCGCCTTAGCCTCCCAAGTAGCTGGGACTACAGTAGCACACCACAATGTTTGGCTAATTTTTGTATTTTCTGTAGAGACGGAGTTTCACCATGTTGCCCAGGCTGGTCTCTGTACTCCTGAGCTCAAGCGATCCGCTCACCTCAGCCTCTCCAAGTGCTGAGATTACAAGTGTGAGCCACTGCATCCCACCTGGGCAGGAGTTTTATTTGTGGGAAAGCTTTCAACTACAGTTTCTTTTTTCATAGTGCTACCCATTTATTTCTTCTCGAGGGAGCTTTGGTTTATGTATTTACAAAGATTTGGTCTATTTCATCTGAGTTGTGGGATTTGCGGCACAGAGTTGCTCATAATACTCTGTTATCACCTGTGAAATCTGTAGTCATGCTACATCACTCATCCCTGTTACTGGTCATTTGTGTCGTCTTTATAACCCCAATCGATCTGGGTAGAAGTTTGCTAGTTTTATTGACCTTATCAAAAAGTGTTTTCCGTTGGTCATGGTGGCTCACGCCTGTAATCCCAAGCACTTTGAGAGGCTGAGGCGGGCAGATCACCTGAGGTCAAGAGTTCGAGACCAGCCTGGCCAACATAGTGAAACCCCATCTCTACTAAAAATACAAAAATTAGCCAGGTGTGGTAGTGGGCGCCTGTGGTCCCAGCTACTTGGGAGGCTGAGGCAAGTTTACTGCTTGAACCCAGGAGATGAAGGTTGCAGTGAACCAGGATCGCACCATTGCACTCCAGCATGGGGGACAGAGGAAAACTGCATCTCAAAAAAAAAAAAAAAAGTTAGTGTTTTCATTTTATCGACTTTTCTCATTTATTTTACTCTTTCCTATTTCATTGTCTTTCTTCTGATGTTTGTAATGTACTCTCTTCTGATTTCTTTGGGTTTAATTTACCCTTTCTCCTGTGTCCTAAGGTAGAAGCAGAGCTCATTAATACAAGGCCTTTCTTATTTTCTGATACAGTCATTTAGTTTCACTATTTTCCCCATCAGTAGTGCTTAAGCAGAATCTCTGGAATTTAGATGCCTTGTTTCATTTTCAGTTACTTCCAAATACTTTATTTCTTTTTTCATTTTTTTTTCTTTGATTCATAGGTAATACAGAGGTATTTGATTTAGTTTACAAATATTTGGGGGTTTTCCAGGGATCTTGCTTTTATTAATTTCTGGTTTAATTTCATTATGGTCAAAGAACATACTTTGTATGACTTGAATTTCTTTAAATATATTGTCTTGTTTTATGGCTTCAAATATGGGCTGTCTTGTTAAATATTCCATTGGTCCTTGAGAAGAGTGTGTGTTTTGCTGTTGCTGTGGGGAACATTTTGTCAGTGTTAATGAGGTCAGGTTGAGTGACAGTGTTCAGGATTACTATGCGCTTCCTGATTTCTGCCTAATTGTTCTGTCAGCTATTGAAAGAAAGGTTCTATTAATTTATGCATTTGTCTGTTTATCCTTTTAGGGTTTTTTTTGTTTGTTTGGTTGGTTTTTTTTTTTGAGACGGAGTCTCGCTCTGTCGCCCAGGCTGGAGTGCAGTGGCCAGATCTCAGCTCACTGCAAGCTCTGCCTCCCGGGTTCACGCCATTCTCCTGCCTCAGCCTCCCAAGTAGCTGGGACTACGGGCGCCCGCCACCTCACCCAGCTAGTTTTTTTGTATTTTTTTTAGTAGAGACGGGGTTTCACTGTGTTAGCCAGGATGGTCTCGATCTCCTGACCTCGTGATCTGCCCGTCTCGGCCTCCCAAAGTGCTGGGATTATAGGCTTGAGCCACCGCGCCCGGCCTATCCTTTTAGTTTTTTATCAGTTTTTGCTTCATGTATTTGAAGACTTGTTAAGATTTTTGTGGCCTCTTGATTGATTGACCCCTGTCTTTATCTTTAGTAATAGTATTTGCTCTCAATTTACTTTGTCTCATGTTAATGTAATCACTCCAGGTTTCTTTTGACTAGCCTTAATATGGTATACCTTATATCCTTTTTACTTTAACCTATTTGTGTATTTAATAAAGTGCATTTGTTGTAGATAAGATAACATTTGGGTTTTGCTTTTTTGTCTTCTATTTAGAATGTTAACATTTAGTGTGGTAATTGCTTTGGTTCGGTTTAGGTCTCTCATCTTGCTGTTGGTTTTAGAATAGTTTTAGACTTACAGACAGATGGAGACGATTGAACACAGTTCCCATACACCTGGCACCCAGTTTTTCTTACTATTAACGTCTCACATTAATATGGTGCATTTGTCCCCATCACTGAACCAGTAGTGATACGTTGTAACCTGACGTCCTTTTTCTGTTTCAAGATCTCAGCTGAGAACCACATTATATTTAATTGTTATGTCTCCTTAGGCTCCTCTTGGCTATAACAGTCTCCCAGGCTTTCCTTGTTTGTGGTAATTTTGATATAATAGTTCTGAAGAGTACTAGTCAAGTGGTTTGTAGCATCCTTTTCTATTAGAATTGGATGTTTTCTCATTGTGATGCTGCAGTGTTAATGGGTTTGAGAGGTTAAAACACCATTTTCATCACGTATGTCAAGGTGCACACTGCCAGCGTGACATGTCACTGTTGGTGTGGATCTTGATCGCCTGGCTGTTTACTGGGTTTCTCACTGTGAAGTTACCCTTTCCCTCCCCATTTCTGTGTTGTACTGTTTGGAAGGAAGTCGCTGCGTACGGCCCACACTCAAGGAATTGGGGATTTACAGTCCCCCTCTATGAGGACACGAATCTTCGTAAATTATTTAAAATTCTTATGTATGGGAGATTTGTCTCTTCTCCTTTATTTACTTATTCAACTATTTATAGCAGTGTGGATTCAGGAATGTTTGTTTTATCCTTTTCGTTATAATCTAATACTGCTTCATTTTGTTGCTCAAATTGTTCTAGCTTTGGCCATCAGGAGTTCTGGTTGGCTCCTTTTGACATGCCCCATCAACGTAGGGCTTTTCGTGGTTATTTTGTTTGGTTTTGGTTTTCTCTCCTTGCTTCAGTCTTAGAATCAGCCATTTCTCCAAGGAGCGCTGGGTCCTTCATTGGAGAGTGATATCAGAAACCGAGATTGAGTGCTAGGCGTGTTCTGTTTTTTGACTCATCCGTTCTTCGTTCCTCTTTCCCTCTTTTTCTGTTTTCTTGTGGAGTAGCCTTCTTTGTTTTGCTGTTTTAGTGATTTCTTTGCGTCTTGTTCCACTGCTTTCGGCTAACCCAGTCTACCTGTGAAGCAGCTGCGTGCTGCTGCACGTAGAGCACAGCATCAGGGCAGTCTGCCGCCATTGCTCTCGTGGCCTGGATGCTTTGGTCATCATGCATTTTGCGGTTACTTATAAACTGACAATATATTGTTTTTATTTTTATTTAAAAGTCAGTTATTTTTAAAAGAGATTTAAATTATAACAAGCAAAAAAGCACACCTCTTTGTCCATGTGGTGGTGGTTTCCGGTGCTCTCTGTTCACGTGTGTAGATTGCTCTGGGTCCAGCGCTCTCTGTTCACGTGTGTAGATTGCTCTGGGTTGGGGGCGGACTGTGCCAGGGTCTGATGCTACACTGGAGCTGAGCTGCTCGATGTTGTCCGCAGCTGACTGATCAGCTGACTGATCCTCGGAGCTCGTCGTGCTTCTCATTTTCTGTTTGATTTTGGGAAGTTTCTGTTACTGTGTCTTCAGGTTCCCAAGTCTGCTCTAATGCCTAACCTGTTGTTAATCTCATCAGGTATTTTTAATATCAGACATGGGAGTTTTCATTTCTATAAGTTTTTTCTCTTTTCTTTCTTATTTTTGTAACTTTTATGTCCTTACCTGACTTTGTGAACATATGGAATACAGTTATGGTAACTTTTACCATCCTTCTCAGTTAATTTTACCATCTGTGTCAGGTCTGGACGACGTCTGTGGGTGGATATTTCTCACTGTCACAGGTCACACCATCCTGCTGCTTTCTTTGCGTGCGTGGTCATTTTTGGTTAAATTGAGTTTTACTTTATTCAGGGCTTAGTATTTTTGTATTTCTTTAAGTATTTGATATTTGTTCTGAGATGCAGCCAAGTTTCTTGGAAACAGTGTGATCCTTTCATATCTTGTTTTTAAAATGTGTTAGGTGTGAGTGGAACCGTGTGGTGTGGGACCTGTTTCCTATCACCAAGGCAGGGCTCCGGGAATCACAAGATTTTCTGGGCGGGGGGACGGTTAACCATTTCAGGCCCTGCACGTGAATGACATATATTGTTACACTTCTGATCCTCTCAGGTGGTTCTTCCATGAGCCTTGGGTAGTTTCATCACATCTGTGCTTTGCAAAGAACCTGGCCGACAATGTGCTGGGGCCTGGGCCCTGCGGTTCTCTGGAGCTCCTCCTGCCGTCTGGCCTATGCACTCAGCCTCCCCATCTCCTGCATTCTCTTTTTCTCTTTCACGCAGCCATACACTGGGTTCCCACCTGACTTCCCACTCCCTGGGCACAGCCTGGGACTTCCCTCAGGGCAGTGGGCTGGACCTGTGGGGGTTACTTTAATGTCTCATGTCAAGCCGGGCATGATGACTCACGCCTGGAATCCCGGCACTTTGGGAGGCCAAGGCGGGCGGATCACAAGGTCAGGAGTTCGAGACCAGCCTAACCAACATGGTGAAACCCCGTCTCTACTAAAAATAAAAAATAAAAAATTAGCCGTACCTGGTGGTGTGTGCCTGTAATCCCAGCTACTCAGGACGCTGAGGTGAGAATCACTTGAACCCAGGAGGTGGAGGTTGCGGTGAGCCAAGGTTGCAGGACTGCGCTACTGTTCTTCAGCCTGGGTGACAGAGCAAGACTCTCTCAAAAAAAAAAAAAAAGAAAAAGAAAAAAGGTCTCATGTCACGTAGGAATCCATGTCCTTTGTTGCCCTATGTCCCACATCTAGAAAACGATCATTTCATCTATCTTATTTGGTTTCTTGGTGGTTTTTTTTTTTTTTTTTTAGACGGAGTCTCGCTCTGTCGCCCAGGCTGGAGTGCAGTGGCCGGATCTCAGCTCACTGCAAGCTCCGCCTCCCGGGTTCACGCCATTCTCCGGCCTCAGCCTCCCGAGTAGCTGGGACTACAGACGCCCGCCACCTCGCCCGGCTAGTTTTTTGTATTTCTTAATAGAGACGGGGTTTCACCATGTTAGCCAGGATGGTCTCGATCTCCTGACCTCGTGATCCGCCCGTCTCGGCCTCCCAAAGTGCTGGGATTACAGGCTTGAGCCACCGCGCCCGGCTTCTTGGTGGTTTTAAAGGGAAAGTTAACCTAGCTCCTGTGACTCCATCTTGCCTGGAGGCAGATGGCCTGTGTCTTCCCAGCACCATGTGCCCAACCTCCAGTCTCCCCGAGAGCCCGCTTCACTTGTCATTGTCTTTGCTCCTCAGTCTCCTCTGGCTGCAGTGCCAGGCGTTTCTTGCATGGTTGGGTCACTCCCCATCTTTCTAAGGTGGTATTATCTCTCATCTTAGATGAAGCCACCCCGGGGCAGCCCATCTTCCACTGTAGAACACTTCAGCTGTCTGCTTGCTGTCCCATCTCCTTGCTTCCATTCCCTCTTGAGTCCAGTCCAGGTCTCCTTGCTTCCCTTTCCTCTGGAGTCCAGTCCAGGTCTCTTTGCTTCCCTTCCCTCTGGAGTCCAGTCCAGATCTTCTTGCTTCCCTTCCCTCTTGAGTCCGGTCCAGGTCTCCTTGCTTCCCTTCCCTCTGGAGTCCAGTCCAGATCTTCTTGCTTCCCTTCCCTCTGGAGTCCGGTCCAGATCTTCTTGCTTCCCTTCCCTCTTGAGTCCGGTCCAGATCTTCTTGCTTCCATTCCCTCTGGAGTCCAGTCCAGATCTTCTTGCTTCCATTCCCTCTGGAGTCCAGTCCAGGTAGACAGCTGTCCTAAGCGGCATTTGTCCAGCTCTTTAATGACCCTGGTGCAGCCAGATTTAGTAGTTAGTTCCAACTTCTTAACTTACCTGGCTCTACTGTGTCATGTTGTAGTGGGTGATTATCTTGGCTCCTAACTTCACAGTATCCTAATGGTCTTCCCACCTTGCTGGCTGTTAACCTGTGTCCTTTGGCCCTCATGCACTTGCCTCCTGCTGAAGGTGGGAGTGTCCCAGGTTCAGTCCTGGGCTGTTTTTCTTCCTTCCCTTGTGGCTTCGGCACCACCTATCGCTTGGAGAGTCCTCCCTAGTGCCCTGTCCTCAATGATTGCATTAACTTCCGGCTGGTGCCTGCACAGTCTGTCTACACCATGGAACCAGAGATCTTTTCAAAATGTCAGCCTTGAATTGGTTTTCTATGACGTTTACTCTAACATCCTCTAACGTCCTCCTTGATCTCACACACACATCAGCCTCTGTGACCTCATTTCTTACTGTGTCTGTCACCCCTCTTCTCAGCTGTGCTGGCCTCCTACTGCTGAACTCTACCCCTTGAGAGGCCCCATCTTGGGACACCTGTGCTTGAGGCTCCCCACTTAGAACACACTTCCCACCTTCCTGCGTGCCCCACCCCTCCTCTATCAGATCGCATGGCACTTCCCGTCTGGACGGCACCAGGCCTTGCTGCCCCTCATCCTGGGTGGTTTCCTCAGTGTCAGTTTCTCTCTGACATGATGTATATAGTTACTGGTTAACTGTCTGTTATCTGCCTCTCCCACGAGAGTGTTGGCTTCACGAGAGCACAGGCTTTGCCTTATTCAGGCTGAATTCACAGAGCCTGCCATAGTGCCTGGCACATAGAAATATTTAGTAAACACCTATCAAACATGGAGAGTGGAGTGTGAATTTAGATGAGTGACCTGGAGACACTTTAGTCTAGATGGACAGTGGCATCAGGTTGTGTTTTCAATTTTCAGTTTTCAGTCTCATTGAGTCCCATGGTTTGGTTTTGTGTTATGGTTGCTTTAGCAGTTTTGTTTTCTTTTTGCTGATGGGGGTGGATTTTTACTAAGCTCATTGTATAACACCATACAAACTCCCTGTCCCTCTTATTTGTCCTGAACCCTCCACTTTGTCTTTGTTTTTTCATGGTCTTTAACTTTGACTTTTAAGATACAAGTGTCTCTTGTGTTAGCATGGCTCATGTATGATTGTACCATGCTAATTTGTATAGGAATGTAGAAAAAACTTAGTTCTTAGCATTTCAGTGCCTGTTGTCTCAACATTATTAAAATACCTGTTTATGCAGTGTCCAGAGTCCAGCTCTGTCTTATAGAGCTTCAGATTCACGGCCCTGTGCTGCCTGTGACCACACACACCATGCCCTCTGGCATCTTCTCAGAAATTTCTTCCAGGATTTAGATCCAGCTTTTGTTTCTCTTGAAGATCTGGTTTATTTATCATTCTCTTATAGGAATTTGTAACACGGCAATTCTCACTTGTTCCTTCTACTCTGGAAGTTGAAAGGCAAATTGAAGCCTCTGTTGTAGAAACTGTCTAGTGTTGTAGAGCCTGTCTGTTTATGATCTCCAGCCTTGGTTGTTTGCCAGTTATCTTTGTCGTTGTTGTTTTAATTTTTTCCTCTATATTTTATTATTGTTTAGTGTTTGTGTTTGTGTAGGTTACTTGAAAATTCTTTTTGCAGTGAGACAAGGCATTAGCTAAACTTACACTTGTCATTTCTGGTAGAAAAAGCCCGTGCTAAACTCTGCTCATGAGACTTAGATTACTTTTCTAAATTGTGCTGTTTTTGTTTTGGGGGATAAAGGAATACATTTTTTTGCATGATTTACTTTTTTGATAGGTAAAGTAGCATTTTTCATACTCAATATACAGTTATGTAGTTGTGTCAGAATGTAAGTTGAAAGCACTAGAACTGCTGTACTGAATTATCTGCTTCCTAAATTTTAAGCCATTTTTCCTAAGTTGATTATTACTTTTCTGTAGGAGGAAATGAGTCTCAACCAGAAAGCCAGGAAGACCCCCGGGAAGTACTTAAAAAAACATTGGAATTCTGCTTATCTAGGTAAGGCTGGTGGTGTTTTTTTCTAATGCCTGATATTTCTAGTCTCGTGCAAATAGTTAAATTATATACAAATGGGGTATTTTATGAAGGAATATCTACTCATATCCATATATATGAATATTAAGACGTGGAATATTGAGTAATAACAATCTTTTGACGTTTGAGAATGGAATGGAACCTTCATGTCAGTGGTCCCCCGTGGTGTTGGTGGTCACTGTCTGGAGTGCCGTCTGAAGGGCCTGGCCCGCCCTGTGCTGCTGAATCAGACTCTTCACACCGAAGTTTGAGAACAAATGTGCCATGTTGTTTCTGAAAACACACCAAACACTGAGATAGCAAGTTGTTTTATTTATATAACACTCATTTTTAATCATTTTTTTTCCCCCTGAATAATACCTTTTTCTCAGTAAAACCTTCAAAGTTCCAATGGCAGAACTGGACATAAAGGAAGGTGGGATTGGGTTTGATGTAATTTCTCTGAGTATGGCAACAACCGATTGGCCGTGTGTAAGGTTTTCTGTCGATGGTGATTTTCCAGGTGTTTTCTCTGGAGCCCTGAGGATTCCACACAGGTGTCTGCTAGGGGCTCCTTGAAGCCTGTGGCTGTATGAGGCGGAGGTGTGAGGGGCTCTGCTGGCCTCCTCCCCATGCCCATGCTGCTCCACGTTTGGAGTCTGAGCATACCGCACCATGACACAGCAGACGCAAGAGGTGCTGGGGCACCAGTGGAGCACCCTAGGGGGCACAGGTGTGAGCCCTCTGCCACTCACCCCCTTCTGTAGCCCCACGGGGCCAAAATCAGCTACAACTGGAAGGTGGCCAAGATGAGGGTGGAGCAGGGCCTCCTCCTGCATGGCCTCCGTTCGATCGGCAGTCATGGGCCTTCACCGAGGGACACTGAGCAGAGGCCCCAGGAACCCAGCACTGTTTTCAGTTTTGAAATGTTTCTTAGGACCTTGTTTACTACATTGTACGATGCCTTGAGAATTCACAGGAAACATTGATCTTTGACTAAAACACCAGAAAATAGCTCATCATGGCCCAAACTGCTGATGATTTGTGGCTCACCTTTGGATTTTGTGGGTAAAGTTACTGTTTCCTTTTTAATTCTGGCTGCCAGGAAGCCAGGGCTGGATATAGGCTCTCTAGTGAGTGTTCCAGAGTCTACAGGAGGAATTTTGTGAATGACGTTATCCTGGCCTTTTTATGTTTTCCTTTCTTGTTCATTCAGCTGGATTTCTTTACTTTAAATTTTTTTTTTTTTTTTTTTTTGAGACGGAGTTTCACTCTTGTCACCCAGGCTGGAGTGCAATGGTGCGATCTCAGCTCACTGTAACCTCCACCTCTTGGGTTCAAGCGATTCTCCTGCCTGAGCCTCCCAAGTAGCTGGAATTACAGGTGCCTGCCACCATGCTTGGCTAATTTTTGTATTTTTGGTAGAGACAGGGTTTCACCATGTTGGTCAGGCTGGTCTTAAACTTCTGAGCCCGGGTGATCTGCCTACCTTGGCCCCCCAAAGTGCTGGGATTCCAGGCATGAGCCACCGTGCCCAGCGTAACAAAATTGTATGTATTTTTAATAAACTCCTCAAATACTTCTTAGGGCAAAAATGACAGCTACAAATAATTACATCTTATTTTAAAATAACCATCTTCTCATGAATTTTGATTGTAGAAAGTGCAGTATACTTTTACTTTTGCACTCCCTGCCTCTTCAAGACTGAGATTTTGAAAAAATTTAACTGAGGCTGGAGAGACAGCAAATAACAGATGGGTCCTGGGCTCCGATTTAACTCCAAAGCAATACCATGCCACACTCATGCCTCTTGTGAAACTGGAATTGCAGTAGGTGAAACTTCTTTTTAAAGAAATATTGATTAAAGGAGATTGTTTTCTTTCAACAGGGAGAACCTTGCTAGTGACATGTATCTTATATCACAGATGGACAGTGACCAGTATGTGCCAATCACAACGGTGGCTAACCTCGACCACATCAAGAAGCTCAGCACTGATGTGGACTTGATTGTGGAAGTGCTAAGATGTAAGTAAATGACAATTTTAAATTAATAATGCTTGTCCTTAGAGTATTTGTCTTCTCAGTGTGAACCTTTAAATCTATAGCCATTAAACATTAAGGTCCTTGATGGCAAGTCAGATTGTTCTCTTGCCTCCATTGCTTTCTGCTCAGGTCCAGTAATTCTGGACTAGCGCCTGATAGTCCTGGGAATGCCAGTTGGATCCATTATGAAACCTCAAACAAGTTTTGGGCCATATGAAGTAGAAAATAATCTTTTTAATGGGAATTTTAAAGATAGCTCTTTCATTCATGAAAAACAAAATAAAAATAACATTTATAGTTAAAGTAAAATACATTTTAATTACAGCTTTGCCACTAAAGGTGTTTCTTTCAAATTGCAACTTCCTGTTTATGTTTTGATGAAATAATTATTGCAGTTTTTCTTAAAATTATGTTGTGGGCCAGGTGTGGGCCACCTATATTCCCAGCACTTTTGGAGGTCGAAGTGGGAGGATCACAAGGTCAGGAGATTGAGACTGTCTTGGCCAACATGGTGAAATCCCATCTCCAGTAAAATACAAAAAATTAGCTGGGCGTGGCGGTGCGTGCTTGTAATCCCAGGTACTTGAGAGGCTGAGGCAGGGAAATCGCTTGAACCCGGGAGGTGGAGGTTGCCGTGAACTGAGATCGCACCATTGCAGTCCAGCCTGGCGATAGAGCTAGACTCCATCTCAAAAACAAAAACAAAAACAAAACTTATGTTGTGAGTGAAGTTGTTTCTTTGAAATTTGGCAACATCAAACAGTGTTTAAGCATTAAGTGTTGACGATGCCCCCTACATAGTTTTGAGTGATTGGTCATTGCTAAGCCTGACTTAAAGTCTCCTTTAAGTCCACTGCCTCTACTCACATAGAAGGGTTTCCACATTGTCCCTGGCTTAACTGCACTGGCGACAGTTCATGCAGGTGTTTTTGTTCTTGTGTGGATTTGACTTTACAGTAGTATAAAAAGGTAAGCATCTTACCTTAGAGCTTAGTTGGATTTTCTTTTCACAAATACAAGTTCTCTATTTCTCTGTTTTTAGACAGATATCGTGGGTTATTAAATTATTGGAGACAGTGAAGAAACTGGCAAACATGATTACCATTGACTGTGAGTTCTGAGAGTGGCACTGCCATCTCCCAGAATGGCGCCGTGCTCCCTGGTGTCACCATGCAGAACAGAAGCTGTTGTCTGTGCCAGCTGAATTGGGCCCCATCTTTGAAAGGCCAGCAGCATTCTTGTCCCTGTTTATACTCTGAAGTCTTTTTGGTTATGATTAGGAGTTCCAGGTTTAGTTATTCCTTTTAGGACAGACCTTGCAAATGCTGCTGCCCCACTGGGATGATTTCTCAGTTGATTGTTACTGGCAAGAAGTGGTTTCCACCGACCATGAGGATATTAAATTGCTCTGTGTGGTTACTCAACAGAGCCCACCTGCCCATAGGCGATCCAGGGCAGCCTCGTCACCTATTTTGTCCCATCTCCTCCTGCCTTCTTTATGACTTACCTTTTATCCATTTGCACTCAGCTCTTTAGTTTCTCATTTTGTCTTTTTTTCACTCGATTTTTGGACAGAGATGTACATGCCTTTGTAAGAACCTGTGTGATAAGAATATTGTTAGCAAGTTATTGCATTAGTTGTAGTTCTTAAGAGGATGAACATGTCATAAATAGGTCCACAGGATTAAAGTTCTCATCTTACTTTGTTTTTTTGTTTTGTTTTGTTTTTTATTTAAATTGAATGAATGAATGAATGAATTTATTTTTGAGATGGAATCTCACTCTGTCGCCAAGGCTGGAGTGCAGTGGTGCCATCTCAGCTCACCGCAACCTCTGCCTCCTGTGTTGAAGCAGTTCTCCTACCTCGGCCTCCCAAGTAGCTGGGCATTACAAGCATGCACCACCACGCCCAGCTAATTTTTTGTATTTTTAGTAGAGACGAGGTTTTACCACGTTGGCAGGGCTGGTCTCAAACTCCTGACCTCAAGTGATCTGCCCGCCTTAGTCTCCTGAAGTCCTGAGATTACAGGTGTGAGCCACCATGCCTGGCTTCATCTTATGTTTAAATCTTGTGCCCAAAATACCTAGCAGAGACTCAGACACACAGCAGATACTTGATGAATATTTAATTTTATCTTTTTAAAAATTTAACTCAAGATCGTTTGAATGATTTTACTTTGAATACTGCAGCTCTTGTGTTAAGTTGTGTAAGTTACATTTCTAGATTATTTTTAATGTCATAATAAACATACAGTGCATGTCCTAGTATGTCTGATTCAAGTGCTGTTTTTACCCTTAATATAACTGAAACTGCTAGTTAAAAAGACATGCTAAAATATTTGTCACCAGAATAAATACTTTGTGTTATATTCACACAGTGAGTACCAGAGCTGTTACAGTGAGCTAGGCCTACATATTCCAACAAGAATAAATTTTAAAATTATAATGTTTATAAAAGCATATTTCCAAATTTGTGCAAGGTGATACCATGTATATAAAGCTTGGGGGTGTGTAAAGCTGAAGCGCAGGGATTTTTGTGGGTTCAGATGAGCATGGAGATGGTGGGAAAGCATGAATGGGATTGAAGCTCATCATTCAGTGTCACGTCATGGGGGCAGGTGAGTTGGGTGAGGCGTGACGTGCAGAGGGTGACACCCCTGCCTGTATGGAAGTAGAATTTACATACCATAAATTATGCGTTCTAAGTGTACATTTGGTAAGTTTTAACATATTTATACACCCATGAAACTACCACAATCATGATACCAAACACAGCCATCACAGCCACCCCCGCCAAGCTTCCTCTACCCCTCCCCAGGCAACCACTGATTTGCTTCCTGTCACTACAGATTAGTGTGCAGTTTTACAAATTTGATGTAAATGGAGTCGATTATGCAATATCACTTTCCTTTGGTCTGGCATAACTGTTTTGTTGTTGACTGGATTAGTAGGTGATTGCTTCTTTTTGCTGGGAAGTATTCTTTCAAATGGATATTCCCAGTTGGTTCATGCACCTACCAGTTAAAGACATTTAGGTTATTGCCAGGTTTTGACCACTACAAATTGCTGTGGACACTTGTGTAAAAGTCTCTGCGTGACCGTGTGCTTCCCTGTCTCTCGGGTAAATAGCCAGAAGTGGAATGTCTGGATTGTGTTGTCAGGTGTATGATTAACTGCGAAACCGCCCACCTGGTTTCCAAAGTGGTTGGACCATTTTACGGTTGGCCACTACGGCAGGGATGAGAGCTCCAGTTTCCCCATATCCTTCTGACACTTGGTATGCAATCAGGTTAATTTTATGTTTTCTAATAACTATATAGTGGTATCTTGTTGAGGTTTTAACTTCTATTTCTCTAATGATTAATGAAATTGAACATTTTTTAAATGTGCTTATTTGCCTTCTTTTTTCTTCTTTGCAGTAGTGTCTATTTAGATGTCCCACACATACTTTATTAGTTTTATTAACAATTGAGTCCTTTCTTTAGAAGTATACTTTATTTATTTCTTTTTTAGACGGAGTCTTGCTCTATCGCCCAGGCTGGAGTGCAGTGGCGTGATCTCGACTCACTGCAAGCTCTGCCTCCCAGGTTCACGCCATTCTGCTGCCTCAGCCTCCCGAGTAGCTGGGACTACAGGCACCCGCCACCTCGCCCGGCTAATTTTTTGTATTTTTAGTAGAGACGGGGTTTCACCGTGTTAGCCAGGATGGTCTCGATCTCCTGACCTCGTGATCCGCCCGCCTTGGCCTCCCAAAGTGCTGGAATTACAGGCGTGAGCCACCGCGCCCGGCCAGTACACTTTATTTTTTAGAACAGTTTTAGATTCACAGCAAAATTGTGAGCAAAGTACAGAGATCTCCCATTATATCCCCTGCACACATGCATGGCCTCTTCCCATATGAACATTCCCCAGTAGAGGAACATTTGTTATAATTGATGAAACCTACACGGACACATCATTATCACCTGCAGTCCACAGTTTACATAAGGGTTCACTTGATATTGTATATTCTGTGGGTTCAGACAACTGTATAGTGACATGTATCTACCATTACAGTGTCATATAGGGTAATTTTGCTGACCTAAACATTCTCTGAGCCATGTGAACTTTAAAGCAGTTTTTTCAATTCTGTGAAGAAAGTCATCGGTAGCTTGATGGGGATGGCATTGAATCTATAAATTACCTTGGGCAGTATGGCCATTTTCATGGTATTGATTCTTCCTATCCATGAGCATGGAATGTTCTTCCATTTGTTTGTGTCCTCTTTTATTTCATTGATCAGTGGTTTGTAGTTCTCTCTCACATCCCTTGTAAGTTGGATTCCTAGGTATTTTATTCTCTTTGAAGCAGTTGTGAATGGGAGTTCACTCATGATTTGGCTCTCTGTCTGTTATTGGTGTATAAGAATGCTTGTGATTTTTGCACATTGATTTTGTATCCTGAGACTTTGCTGAAGTTGCTTATCAGCTTAAGGAGATTTTGGGCTGAGACGACGGGATTTTCTAAATATACAATCATGTCATCTGCAAACAACCCTAAGCCAAAAGAACAAAGCTGGAGGCATCATACTACCTGAAGTCAAACTATATTACCTATATTACAAGACTACAGTAATCAAAACAGCATGGTACTGGTACCAAAACAGAGATACAGACCAATGAAACAGAACACAGCCCTCAGAAATAATACCACACATCTACAACCATCTGATCTTTGGCAAACCTGACAAAAACAAGAAATGGGAAAAGGATTCCCTGTTTAATAAATGGTGCTGGGAAAACTGGCCAGCCATATGTAGAAAGCTGAAACTGGATCCCTTCCTTACACCTTATACAAAAATTAATTCAAGATGGATTAAAGACTTAAATGTTAGACCTAAAACCGTAAAAACCCTAGAAGAAGACCTAGGCAGTACCATTCAGGACATAGGCATGGGCAAGGACTTCATGTCTAAAACACCAAAAGCAATGGCAACAAAAGCCAAAATTGACAAATGGGTTCTAATTAAACTAAAGAGCTTCTGCATAGAAAAAAAAAAAAACAAAAACTACTGTCAGATTGAACAGGCAACCTACAGAATGGGAGAAAATTTCTGCAATCTACTCATCTGACAAAGGGCTAATACCCAGAATCTACAAAGAACTTAAACAAATTTACAAGTAAAAAACCAACCCCATCAGAAAGTGGGCAAAGGATATGAAGAGACACTTCTCAAAAGACATTTATGCAGCCAACAGACACATGAAAAAATGCTCATCATCACTGGCCATCAGAGAAATGCAAATCAAAACCACAATGAGACACCATCTCACACCAGTTAGAATGGCGATCATTAAAAAGTCAGGAAACAGCAGGTGCTGGAGAGGATGTGGAGAAATAGGAACATTTTTACACTGTTGGTGGGACTGTAAACTAGTTCAACCATATTGTGGAAGACAGTGTGGCAATTCCTCAAGGATCTAGAACTAGAAATACCATTTGACCCAGCCATCCCATTACTGGGTATATACCCAAAGGATTATAAATCATGCTGCTATAAAGACACATGCACACGTCTGTTTATTGCGGCACTATTGAAATAGCAAAGACTTGGAACCAACCCAAATGTCCATCATTGATAGACTGGATTAAGAAAATGTGGCACATATACACCATGGAATACTATGCAGCCTTAAAAAAGGATGAGTTTATGTCCTTTGTAGGGACATGGATGCAGCTGGAAACCATCATTCTCAGCAAACTATCACAAGGACAGAAAACCAAACACTGCATGTTCTCACTCATAGGTGGGAATTGAACAATGAGAACACTTGGACACAGGAAGGGGAACATGACACCAAGGCCTGTTGTGGGGTGGGGGGAGGTGGGAGGGTTAGCATTAGGAGATCTACCTAATGTAAATGATGAATTAGCGGGTGCACCCATTAACTCATCATGGCACCTGTATACATATGTACCAACCAATATGGCACATGTATACATATGTAACATGGCACATGTATACATATATAACAAACCTGTACCTTGTACACATGTACCCTAGAACTTAAAGTATAATAAAAAAAATTAAACATCCTCTGAGCTCCACCCGTTCATCCCTGCCTCCCCCAATCACTGGAAGCCACTGATCTTTTTACTGCCTCTGTAGTTTTGCCTTTTCCAGAATGTCCTAGGGTTGGAATCCTGTGGGATGTAGCCTTTTCAGATTGGCTTCTTTCACTTAGCAATATATGTTGAAGGTTCCTCCATGTCTTTTCATGGCTTGATAGGTCATTTCTTTTTAGTGTTGAATAATAGTTCATCGTCTGGATGTCCCACAGAGTCTTTATCCATCTACCCACTGAAGGACGTCTTGATTACTTCCAGGTTTTGGCAGTTGTGAATAAAGTTGCTATAAACATCTGTGTACAGATTTCGCATGGGCGTAAGTTTTTAGCTCCTTTGGATAAATACGGAGGAGCACAATTGCCAGATCATATGCTACGAATATGATTTGTTTTGTAAGAAACCATCAAACTGTCTCCCAATGTGGATGAACCACTTTGCATTCCCGTCGGGAGTGAATGGGAGTTCCTGTTGCTCCACATCCTCGGCAGCATTTGTTGGTGTCATTGTTGTTTATTTTTGCCGTGCTAATAGGTATGCAGTGACATCTCGTTGATGTCTTAATTTGCATTCTCTGTGACATATGATGTGAAGCGTTTTGCCATATGTAGATTCACCCTCTGTAAATCTTTTGTGAAGTGTCTGTCCAGGTCTTCTGCCCATTTTTTAATCTTGTTCATTTTCTTGTTGAGTTTTTAAGTTTTTTGTGCATTTTGATGTTAACAATCCTTTGTCAGATGTGTCTTTTGCAACTATTTTCCATCAGTCAATGGCTTCTCATCTTGTTGACATTGCCTTTCACAAAGCAGAAGTTTTAAATGTTAATGAAGTTTTTTCGGATCTTGTCTTTAGTGTGGTGTCTAAGAAGTTATTGTCAGACCCAAGGTCTTCTAGATTTTCTCCTATGTTTTCTAGGACTTAAGGTTTTGCATTTTACACTTAGGTCCATGATCCATTTGGGGTTAATTTTTGTGAATGGTGGTGCCAGGTCTGCACCTAGATGAACGTTCTGCCTGTGGATGCTGAGTGGTTTAGCAGCGCTTGTTGAAAAGATGCTTCTTTGCCTCACAGTCACATTGTCAATGATGTATGTGTGTACACTGAAATATGTAGTACAGGTATTCTGGATACAAGTCCTTATCACGTGATTTACAAATATGCTCTCTCAGTGTACAGCTGGTGTTTTTGTTCTACCAGTGTCTTTTGAGAAGCAGAAGTAGAAATTTTTTTATAGTCCAATTTGTTAATTTTTTCCTGTTACGGATCTTGCTTTTGGTGTTGTACCTAAGAAATCTTTGCTTGGTCCAAGGTTCTAATAGTTTTCCTTTTATTACTTTTATGTTTTACATTTGAACATTCGAGTCTGTGATCTTTTTTGTGCTGATGTTTGCACATGGTGTGGGGTATGCATCCTGTGTGTATCTGTTGCAGCACCCCACATGTCTGGGCTCTTGTTGTATTGACTGCCCGTGCACATGGGTGTTGATCTCTGGAATGTGTGTTTTATTCCCTTGATTATTTGTCTGATTTGATGCTGACACTACAGTGTCTTAATCACTGTAATGTTATAGTAAGTCTTAAAGTAGGTATGGAACCTCCAGCTTTGTTGTGGCCCTTCTAAATGTTTTGCATTTGTATATGAATTTTAGAATCATCATTACAATTTTTCAAAAAGTCCTGTTGGTGTTTTTATTGGGATTGCAGTGATTCTGTAAATTCACTCGAGAAGAATTTACCCGTTTTACCAATGTTAAGTTTTGCAACCCACAGGCACAGACTATATCTTTATGTAGGTCTTTAAAATGTTCGCTTGGCAGTGTTTTGCAGTTTTCAGCATATGAGTCTTTGATGATCTTTTGTCAGATTAAAATACAAAAAATTAAATTACAGTCATGCCCCAGTTACCTTTCTTGTAGAGTGAGCTTTCATGGCTTGTGTCTTTTTTCTTTTTTTTTTTTTTGAGACGGAGTCTCGCTCTGTCGCCCAGGCTGGAGGGCAGTGGCCGGATCTCAGCTCACTGCAAGCTCCGCCTCCCGGGTTTATGCCATTCTCCTGCCTCAGCCTCCCGAGTAGCTGGGACTACAGGCGCCGCCACCTCACCTGGCTAGTTTTTTGTATTTTTAGTGGAGACGGGGTTTCACCGTGTTAGCCAGGATGTTCTCGAACTCCTGACCTCGTGATCCGCCCATCTCGGCCTCCCAAAGTGCTGGGATTACAGGCTTGAGCCACCGCGCCCGGCATGTCTTTTAAGGAATGTTTCTGTTTCACGTAATTTATTAGCGTGAACTTTTTCATAATATTCCATTGTTACCTTTTTCCTGTTGATGGAACCTGTAATGATGTTGCCACTTTCATCTTGATGCTGGTAATTTGTATCTTTGCGACAGTGGGCACCTCTGAGCCCTAATTGTCATCATTACTTGCTGTAACTGGAATCTGTGCATTGCATAGTTTCATAGATGTGACACCAAAACACAATTTATGTAAAAACTGGCAAAATCTGAATTAGGTCTATTACCGCAGTCACATGAGCGTCCTAATGTAAACAATGCATGACTGTTAGGTAAGAGATGATCATCAGGGAGCCAGGGAAGGGCACACAGAAACAAGTTATAAGACAAGATTATTTCACTTTAGGTACTTGTGGAAAGGAGAAAGCCATTAACCCTGTATTTTTGTCTGCTTTTAGTGCTTGAGCTGTTTAGAACCTTTGTTTCATAGTGTTACATACATCATGGCTCTTGCAGGATTTTAAATGTCCGTGTTCCTTAGTTTTGAAAACTAACATGTGAGATTGGTTTAAAACCTTTGGATTGTGTTAGACTAGCAAAAGTTTTGACAGTTTGCCCATTATTTGTAAGTTTCTTTAGCGTATTTAGTAATACAGTAATAGAATGTAACACATTCCACTGGCATATCACATTTTAATATTTTTGTTTTACCATTGATTTTTCTTCTCTTTATAGCTTTACCTTTAGTCCAAGTGGATGAAAAGGGAGAGAAAGTAAGGCCAAATCAGAATCGCTGCATAGTAATATTGCGTGAAATACCTGAATCTACCCCTGTGGAAGTAAGTACTTTCTCCTCTGAAGGTTACTTGGACATTTTCCCAAAGGTCTTTGTTGGTTTTGATTTTTTTTTACTTTTGTGTGTTTTTTTGGGCTGTATGTTTTTTAGACTGAATACTTACATTAACACTGTTTTCCCAGGGTGTATACACACTGAGTTACAGAGTAGGAGGCAATGATTCCCAAACCTTTTGATCCCAGGACTCCTTATAATAAGATAGTGAAGGTTTATTCGTTTCTATATTTAGAAATTAGAAATAACACATTTAAATATTTATTTAAAAATAAGATTAGTAAACCCACAAATCAAGAAAAAAGCACTTTTGTGATAAATAACTTTTCAAAACAAGTATTTTTATGTCAAAGGGGCACCATGAATAACTCCCTGAGCCACCAGAGTGGCCTGGTCCGAGCCAGCACAGCCACTCTCAGAGAGCCGGTAACCTGGTCCGAGCCAGCACAGCCACTCTCAGAGAGCCGGTAACCTGGTCC
>NW_022168155.1:0-1182 GCF_008728515.1 Papio anubis
AGGATCACTTGAGCCCAGGAAGTCAAGGCTTGCAGTGAGCCAAGATCACGTCACTGTACTCCAGCCTGGGTGACAAAGCAAGACTGTCTCAAAACTAAAAAAGAAAACTACAGATAAGTGGCCTTGGCAACGACTTTAGGCAAAAACCCTCAAATGAGATACAGAAAGATGTTTTGTGAAGTGTGTTGTGAGCCCCGAGAAGAGCTGAGTATAGTCACCAAGGGCCCCTGTGGGCTCCACAAGGTCAGGTTGTCCTCACTCTGTGCTCTCATATCGGGGTTGCTAGACAGATGGAGCCAGGGAGTGTGACAGGCCGGGGTCTGCCTTTGATTAAGATATTTCTGGCATTCCAAAGTACATACTTCTGGAATAAATGAAGAAATATGGAATAAGTAATGGTACAGTTAGGATAAACTGGAACTGATTAAATTATAGTGTCTTAAGGTGCTAGAGGGTTCTCACTTCAATCCTGCTCTGTCCAATACTTCTTTTTTTTTTTTTTTTGAAATGGAGTTTTGCTCTTGTTGCCCAGGCTGAAGTGCAATGGCATGATCTCAGCTCACTGCAACCTCCACCTCCCAGGTTCAAGTGATTCTCCTCCCTCAGCCTTCTGAGTAGCTGGGATTACAGGCATGCACCACTACGCCCGGCTAATTTTGTATTTTTAGTAGAGACGGGATTTCTCCATGTTGGTCAGGCTGGTCTCAAACTCCCGACCTCAGGTGATCTGCCCACCTTGGCCTCCCAAAGTGCTGGGACTACAGGTGTAAGCCACCGAGTCTGGCCTGTCTAATACTTTTATCATGTCTTGCACATTATATAGAGGCCACATTTAGCACGTATATGAATGACATAGTTTGAAGAAATAGCAAACCCACTGAATTCCAGAATCGGTGCACAAAATCCATCTTGACAGTCCACACAGAATTTTTTTTTTTTTTTTTTTTTTGAGACAAGGTCTCACTCTGTCACCCAGGCTGGAATGCAGTGGCAAAATCATAGCTCACTGCAGCCTTGAACCCCTAAGCTCAAGGGATCCTTTCGCCTCAGCCTCCCAATAGCTAGGACTATAGGCATGTCACCACACCCCACTAATTTTTTAAGTGTTTAAAAAAACACTTCCTTCCCATCCCCCGACTCCTGCTCTCAATCAAACTCTTCAAAAGACGTGTTCCCATGACT
>NW_022168156.1:0-1182 GCF_008728515.1 Papio anubis
ATGTGATAAGAATAAGAGCAAATGAGTACAAAAGGGGCAAGTAAGTTCTCTAGGGCCAGCCTTGGGAAAGGAAAGGGTGATGTTTGAACATCTCTGCTTTCCTGTTTTCCTGGCAACAGAGTCCTCAAATAATTAGCCTACAGGTTTTTATTTCATAATGATGAGGGAATAAACATAATCATTTCCTCGTTCATATTTCATGTTTTAATTTGTAAACTGATGACCTTTTTATGTTTTAAGGGCCTGACGTGGAAGCTTTTCAACAGGCATTGGCTCTGCTTAAGATAGAGGATGAGCCTGGAGATGGTCCTGATGTCAGGGAGGAGACTCTGCCCACTTTTGATCCCACTAAAGTGCTGGAAGCAGGTATGTTGTTCAATTAAGATGCAAACTATATGGTGTCTGTTTTCACAATATTATATTTTGTGTGACACAGAGGTAAAATTAGTGCTACTTTAATATCTTACTTCATGTCCAAAGATTCTTTGAAGGCAGTTCAGACCCCAAATGGCTGCCTCACACGCTATGATAGATAGAGGGTCAGGTGTGCTGGCTCATGCTTTTAATTCCAGCACTTTGGGAGGCTGAGGCAGAAGGATCACTTGAGGCCAGGACTTCAAAACATGGAGAAAAATAGGGTCAAAGTTAATTGGATTATGATATGAAAGATAAGAAACATGCTAAGAGAGTAGATATCGAGTGTCTTCACAGCTGTTTCAAGTAATGCAGATATTAATTAGCTTGATGTAGCCATTTCATAGTGTGTACATATATTTTAAAGCATCATGTTATACATGATAAATATATATGTTTTTAGGTGTCATTTAAAAAAAAGATATGAAAACGTGACTTTTGAATGTAAGTCATTTAACCAACAGCCAATAATTTTCAGATACTTTTATAGAGGCCTGTTTTTAACAAATACGTAACATGTTTATAATAAGCATCAGTATTTTGTTGTGTTAATTGTGATGGTAATGGCTTACAGCTAGCGTGGGTATTCAGTTTACTGTATAAACTGAGTAAACTGAACTGCTTTTAGGCATGTAAAGAGGCAGGAATTCCGGTGAAAATAGTGACAAATGTTCGCCCTATTTAAAGCAACTGCATAATGACTAAACTAGTCCAAAGTAATGTTTTTACACTTTTTCACAAGAGACACAAAACAAATGTAATACTGAC
>NW_022168157.1:0-1182 GCF_008728515.1 Papio anubis
AGAGCCTGTCCTGTGGCCATCTGGGGCCCCTCTCAGGGTCTGGCTGAGGCTCATCTCAGGCCCACATAGGACCAATCTCAGCACCTGCCTCATGCTCACGTCAGAGCCCAATGGAACCAATCTCAGATCCTATATGGTGCCACTCTTATGCCCTCTAGAAGCAGGGCATTCATATGCCCTCAATGACACCTGAGACAACACACAGAGCCGTCTTGGAACTAAACATGGGTTTAATATTCTTCTGCTGTCAAGTTCAGTGCCAACTTCTTTCCCATCCTCGCATACACCTGGGGGCAGTCCCAAAGCCAGCACGATGCCTCCCTTCCCTGGTCGTACCTGAGGCTGATATCAGAACCTGCCAGTGTCATCCCTGTGTCCACTGCTGATACCAATCTCGGCACTCACCTCCTGCTAAGCCTGGCCCACACTTGACTCCCAGGGTGATCTAGGCCAGTCACTGCAGGTGGATGAGGAGAGAGTTCACATCCCAGCTCCCTCACTTACTCCCTGTGTGACCTCACTCAAGAGGATTTATGGAGTCTAGATCTGCTCATCTTCAAAATGAGGATGATCATGAACCAACTTCATTGTTACAAAGATTCGACCAGATCATACACACCTAGACTTAATCTTCCCATATACGACCGTGCTCACCAAAGGGTAACTGTCCTGTTTACTAAGGAAGAATTTCCCTGAGGAAAGGACAGGAGGCTACTCATCCCTTCTCCACTCCCACCCACCCCAGGCTCTGTCTCTGTGCCTGACACTGGAGTTTACCCCAATCTCTTCTGCGATTGTTCCCTCTGCCTGCTAATAGTACTAGCCCCTGACAAAGCAGGAATCACCCTTAAAGGAGACTTAACTCACCCTCAAATATGATCCTCTCTTCCTAAATACTCCCTTTCCACTGGCGGGAAAACCAAATCCACAAAGTGGAACTAAGGACGCAGAGCAGGAGAGACGGGAGTTCAGGGCCACTCACGCATGTCCCCTGCCCACGGTCTGTTTTCTGTCCTCTGCAGACCCTTATATAAAATGAGAAACATAAATAACAATAATAATATTAATAGGGATGATACAATCAATCTAGTGGGTCTCCCTAAGGATCCGGGTTGGAAACCAGTGGAGGTCTTTGTAAATTCCAACCCTTGGGACATGAGATGTTTCCACCATTTGGGGGTT
>NW_022168158.1:0-1182 GCF_008728515.1 Papio anubis
GCATATTTTTCTTTTGTTAAAACTTCAAAGTGTAAAAATCACTTCTGGTTCTCTGGCCAAGGCTGGTTCGGGGATCATGGTTTGCAGACCCTTGACAGCACCTTACCTGAAAGCTGGTCTCCCATGCGGTGAGCAGGAGCCCACCTCATTGCTTCAGCCAGGAAGATGCTGCCCTCATGCTGGAATTTACTTCAAACAAACTTGAAAGCTCTGGCACCGCTGCTCATTTCCGTACTGTTGCAGGCCATCTAAAATACGGAGTGTGCCTTGGCATTTTGATTTTGTTACTCCTCTTGAATGGCTCTGAGATGGCTCATCGTGGGTTAGACATTTTCAGAAATGATCAGGCAGAGCCGCAGCCATCTTGCAGATCAAGTGAAGTTTTTTCTGAAAGCTTGTTACAGGCTTAAATTTCTGATCCCTTTCCATCCACTGATCTTGTATGATTGGTTTCTTTTTGTTCCCATTTGGGTCTATGAAACTTGTTGAACAGCGTCTCCCCACCACGGTAGAACTTTAGCTCTGATTTCATGAATGAGTCGGTATCCTCACTCCTCATTTGCGATGAGAAAGCGCTGCAGGTCCTGCATGGCTTCCGTCCCTTCCCTGCACGCGGATGGATGTGGGAGGTATTTGAGGTGTGTGAACTTGCTACCCCTAGAGCCTCCTGGTTCACTCCCCTGGACCACACTCCTCTCTGCTGGTTCACTCCCCTGGGCCGCACTCATCCCTCCTGGTTCACTCCCTGGGCTGCACTCCCCCTTCCTCCCTCCTGGTTCACTCCCCTGGACCCCCACTCCTCCCTCTTGGGGGCTCGGTAGTTTCCACTGTGCTTGTGCCAGCATGATAAGGCTGAGTGGCAGCTCCAGGGCTGTGGCAGCTCACGCAGCTGTGGCGTTAGTGCAGAGAACTGTGGGGATGCAACTGCCCTTGCTGTGATGCTTCGAGTGTTGTAGTCGGTGTGGGAAGCTGGGTGGGACGTGGATGTCCCAGGGTGAGACAGGAGCCTCCCCTCAGCCTCTGTCAAACACTTCTCAGCCAGGTGTGGTGGCTCATGCCTGTAATCCCAGTGCTTTGGGAGGCCAGGGCAGGCAGATCACCTGAGGTCAGGAGTTGGAGACCATCTTGGCCAACATGGTAAGACCCTGTCTCAACTAAAAATTAGCCGGGTGAGGTGGTGCC
>NW_022168159.1:0-1182 GCF_008728515.1 Papio anubis
CTTTCTTTCTTTCTAAAGCAAATCCTAATCTTTTAGATCCAAGTTACTGAAAACTTCTTTATATAAGTTTAATTTACATTTTTCTTTCAAATTGCATCTTTATCAGGACATTCACCTTCTTTTTTTTTTTTTTCAAGATGGAGTCTCACTCTATCACCCAGGCTAGTTGCAGTGGTGCGATCTTGGCTCACAGCAACCTCCTGGATTCAGGTGATTCTCCTGCTTCAGCCTCCCGAGTACCTGGGACTACAAGCATGTGCCAACACGCCTGGCTAGTTTTTTGTGTGTTTAGTAGAGACCTTGTTGACCAGGCTGGTCTCAAACTCCTGGCCTCAGGTGATCTGCTCACCTCGGCCTCCCAAAGTGCTGGGATTACAGGCATAAGCCACCGTGCCCCGCTTCAATTCTCATTTTATTTAAAGATTCTTCCTTGGCTCTGGAGACCCATCACATTTCTGACTCTCTCCTGATTCTCTTTGTGTGTGTGTGTGTGTGTGTGTGTGTGTGTGTGTGTGTGTTTGGATGCATGTGCAGGTTTGTTATATAGGTAAATTTGTGTCATGGGGGTTTGGTGTACAAATGATTTCATCATCCAGGTATTAAGCCTAGTACCCATTAGTTATTTTCCTGATCCTCTCCCCCCTCCCACTCACCATGGCCTTTCTTATCCTACCCTTCCCATTAGTATTTCAACTCCATAGTGAGAGTTCAGGCATAACACATATTGTTAGTCAAATCAGTGATTTATTTATTCATCAAATAGG
The DNA here is from genome assembly GCF_008728515.1 of Papio anubis. NCBI lineage: Eukaryota > Metazoa > Chordata > Mammalia > Primates > Cercopithecidae > Papio > Papio anubis. Next base: position 765 of record NW_022168159.1, read on the forward strand.
TATTATGCTTCACTATATGTCAGGCATTGTGGTTATCACTGGAGATACACTGGTAACTAACACAGACAGTGGAATATAAAACTGACCAATTCCATCTGCATGACCCTGGGTTCGTTATTTCAACTGGGAACATCAATTTACCACCCAGGAAATGCCTAAGACCCTCCCAACTCAACCCCGTCCTACATCTCCTTTAATTGTTCGTTCAAGGTGTATAAATTAAGCACATGCTACGTATGCAACCATATTTCACTCCAAGCAAAAACACATGGTAAAGGAATATATTTCCTGGTTTGGGGATTGATAGGGAAAGTCTTACTAATATATAAACACTGAAATAGAATTATATATTCAATAAATCACCTTTATTATAAAGATCACAATAATAAGAGATAGAGACTAGGTCTGGAGGCTCATC
>NW_022168160.1:0-1182 GCF_008728515.1 Papio anubis
GCATATTTTTCTTTTGTTAAAACTTCAAAGTGTAAAAATCACTTCTGGTTCTCTGGCCAAGGCTGGTTCGGGGATCATGGTTTGCAGACCCTTGACAGCACCTTACCTGAAAGCTGGTTTCCCATGCGGTGAGCAGGAGCCCACCTCATTGCTTCAGCCAGGAAGATGCTGCCCTCATGCTGGAATTTACTTCAAACAAACTTGAAAGCTCTGGCACCGCTGCTCATTTCCGTACTGTTGCAGGCCATCTAAAATACGGAGTGTGCCTTGGCATTTTGATTTTGTTACTCCTCTTGAACGGTTCTGAGATGGCTCATCGTGGGTTAGACATTTTCAGAAATGATCAGGCAGAGCCGCAGCCATCTTGCAGATCAAGTGAAGTTTTTTCTGAAAGCTTGTTACAGGCTTAAATTTCTGATCCCTTTCCATCCACTGATCTTGTATGATTGGTTTCTTTTTGTTCCCATTTGGGTCTATGAAACTTGTTGAACAGCGTCTCCCCACCACGGTAGAACTTTAGCTCTGATTTCATGCATGAGTAGGTATCCTCACTTCTCATTTGCGATGAGAAAGTGCTGCAGGTCCTGCGTGGCTTCCGTCTCTTCCCTGCACGCGGATGGATGTGGGAGGTATTTGAGGTGTGTGAACTTGCTACCCCTAGAGCCTCCAGGTTCACTCCCCTGGACCACACTCCTCTCTGCTGGTTCACTCCCCTGGGCCGCACTCATCCCTCCTGGTTCACTCCCTGGGCTGCACTCCCCCTTCCTCCCTCCTGGTTCACTCCCCTGGACCCCCACTCCTCCCTCTTGGGGGCTCGGTAGTTTCCACTGTGCTTGTGCCAGCATGATAAGGCTGAGTGGCAGCTCCAGGGCTGTGGCAGCTCACGCAGCTGTGGCGTTAGTGCAGAGAACCGCGGGGATGCAGCTGCCCTTGCTGTGATGCTTTGAGTGTTGTAGTCGGTGTGGGAAGCTGGGTGGGACGTGGATGTCCCAGGGTGGGACAGGAGCCTCCCCTCAGCCTCTGTCAAACACTTCTCAGCCAGGTGTGGTGGCTCATGCCTGTAATCCCAGTGCTTTGGGAGGCCAGGGCAGGCAGATCACCTGAGGTCAGGAGTTGGAGACCATCTTGGCCAACATGGTAAGACCCTGTCTCAACTAAAAATTAGCCGGGTGAGGTGGTGCC
>NW_022168161.1:0-1182 GCF_008728515.1 Papio anubis
TCATTACCCTATGCCGCTCCGAATGGCCTGCCTTTGATGTGGGGTGGCCACCTGAAGGGATGTTCCGACTTGCTGTCATCACTAGAGTAAAGTCCAAGATTTTCCTACCTGGGCGCGCGGGCCACTTGGATCAAATCCCATATATCCTCATATGGCAGGACCTTGTTGAGAACCCGCCTCCTTGGCTGTCACCTTTCCAATTAGCCCCTGAACCTTGTAAGGCACTGGTTGCTCGGCTGCTAAAATCCAAGCAACCAACTGCCCCCCCCCCCCTCCTGTTCTACCTGATAGCGGGGACCCACTGTTCACAGAACCCCCTCCGTACCCCTCCGGGCCCCAGGCCCCAGCCCCCCGGGCTGAGCTAAGGGAAGGAGCAGGTGGACAGGAGGCGGCTGACGCACCCGGACCCACCCCCCGGGCTGAGCCGTGGGAGGAAGCAGGCGGACAGGAGGCGGCCGGCACACACGGACCTGCTGAGAGTGAAAGTAACTCTGAAGGGCCGGTGGGGCGGACGCGAGGGCGCACTTCGCGGGCTAGCCCCCCCCAGCCGCCTGACTCCACAGTGGCTCTACCCCTTTGGGAAATAGGACCCCCAGATGACACAGGAATCCCCAGGCTCCAGTACCGGCCATTCTCTACCAGTGATCTGTATAACTGGAAGACCCAGAGTGCTTGGTTTTCAGACAACCCCAAAGATTTAATGGCTTTACTGGATAGTGTCATGTTCACCCACCAGCCCACTTGGGATGATTGTCAGCAGCTCCTCCGAATCTTGTTCACAACGGAGGAGCGAGACAGAATACAGGTAGAAGCTAGAAAGCTGGTCCCAGGGGACGACGGTCAACCGACTGCCAACCCCGACCTCATAAATGCGACTTTTCCTCTGACCAGGCTGGCGTGGGACTACAACACGGCAGAAGGTAGGGGACGGCTACGCCTTTATCACCAGACTCTAATGGCAGGTCTCCGGGCAGCTGCTTGCAAGCCCACTAATTTGGCTAAAGTATACTCTGTTCTGCAGGGAAAGACAGAGAGCCCAGCTACCTACTTAGAAAGATTAATGGAAGCTTTTAGACAGTACACCCCCATAGATCCAGAGGCTCCAGGAAGTCAGGCAGCTGTTGTAATGTCTTTCGTAAATCAGGCAGCCCCAGACATTAAAAGGAAACTCCAGAAATTAGA
>NW_022168162.1:0-1182 GCF_008728515.1 Papio anubis
AAAAAAAAAAAAAAAAAAAAGAAGAATAAAGTTAATATCCCTCTGGTGAAGATGTTAAATGAAGTGGTAACAACTTAATGTGTCTTCATTTTTACAGTAACTGCCTGAGATAGTAAATACACAATTGCATTTTTTCCTCTATGTTACTATTACAGAGAAGCAAATAATTCTTTTTTTTTTTTTTTTTTTTTTTTTTTTTTTTTGAGATGGAGTCTCGCTCTGTCGCCAGGCTGGAGTACAGTGGCGCGATCTCTGCTCTGCGCAACCTCCGCCTGCTGGGTTCAAGTGATTCCCTTCCTCAGCCTCCCGAGTAGTTGGGATTACAGATGCCTGCCACCACGCCTGGCTAATTGTTGTATTTTTAGTAGAGAGGGGGGTTTCACCATGTTGGTCAGGATGGCTTCGACTTCTTGACCTCGTGATCTGCCCACCTCGGCCTCCCAAAGTGCTGGGATTACAGGCTTGAGCCACCGCGCCCGGCCATAATTCTTGAATGATAAATGTAATGTGGTGTTCAGTTATTAACTTTTTTAAATTTTTCATTAGTGTAACTACATTTACTGTGTAGTAGGAAATGCCAGTTCAATATCCCCTCAAACAGGAGTAAGCACCAGTTGCTTCATTTATCCTACATAACAGTCCCTTAGATACATCTGGCTGATAAAGAATGGACACCTAACTTTAATATAAAGTTGATATTTGAGGGATAAAGGGATTTGAACTTCTTGAAACTCTGGCAGGTTTGTTACGGTTCGTCAAAGGAAAGTTTCATTAACGTCTCTAGGGAGGACCTGTGAGCTCTCCAGATTCCTGCTTTTCCAATAGCTTCCTTGGGTGACTTTTCACTGCATTCTGTTATATACTCTAGCTTCTTCTAATGAATTTTCTTTTGGGCATAAGGTAGCCAGAGTCTGATTTTGTTACTTGTAACCAAAAGTACCGTAAAATACTAATATAAACTATTTTACTGAAATTTGTATACCTACGTAGAAACTTACCTATGCTCGGCCGGGCGCGGTGGCTCAAGCCTGTAATCCCAGCACTTTGGGAGGCCGAGGCGGGTGGATCATGAGGTCAGGAGATCGAGACCATCCTGGCTAACATGGTGAAACCCCGTCTCTACTAAAAATACAAAAAACTAGCCGGGCGTGGTGGCGGGCGCCTGTAGTCCCAGCTACTCGG
>NW_022168163.1:0-1182 GCF_008728515.1 Papio anubis
AGTGCAGTGGCCGCATCTCAGCTCACTGCAAGCTCCACCTCCTGGGTTCACGCCATTCTCCTGCCTCAGCCTCCCAAGTAGCTGGGACTACAGGCGCCTGCCACCGTGCCCGGCTAGTGGTTTTTTTTTTTGTATTTTTTAGTAGAGACGGGGTTTCACCAGGTTAGCCAGGATGGTCTCGATTTCCTGACCTCGTGATCCGCCCGTTTCGGCCTCCCAAAGTGCTGGGATTACAGGCTTGAGCCACCGCGCCTGGCGATAATTCTTTTTAAAATGTAGTTAAGCATGAAGCTGGATTTAATGTGGAGCCAAATTTCACATACACACTTGCATTGCTTCACACTATATTTGCTGTTTTGCATGGATAGTGCTGGCACTGGAGTACTTATTGGTCATGTGCCTACATTGAATTTCTTCTTTCTTTCTCTCTTTCTTTCTTTCTTTCTTTGGAGATGGAGTTTCACTCTTGTTGCCCAAGCTGGAGTGCAGTGGTGCAATCTCCGCTCGCTGCAACCTCTGCCTCCAGAGTTCAAGCAATTCTCCTGCCTCAGCCTCCTAAGTAGCTGGGATTACAGGCGTACACCACTATGCCCAGCTGATTTTTGTATTATTAGTAGAAATGGGGTTTTACCATGTTGGCCAGGCTGGTCTCAAACTCCTGACCTCAGGTGATCCACCCACCTTGGCCTCCCAAAGTGCTGGGATTACAGGCGTGAGCCACTGTGCCTAGCCTAGAGTGAATTTATTGATTGCACAGGATGTATGGTGATACTGGTGGACTTAAGGATATTGAATTGTGTATCAGGAATAAAATATTTATTATGTGGGTTTTGGGGGGCCCTGGGTAACAATGTAGCCTCCAGGGTAGATTAGGTAGAAAAAATTTAGGGTTGGTTTCCTGTTCCTTTGTTTTTGCTTCTAATTTTTATTCATTTGCTGTTTGTTCTCCTCTGGGCTTTGCTTGTGTATGCATGTATCTAAAACCATGATTTTTTTAAATTTAAATTTTTATTTATTTTTTTTGTTTCTAGTGGAAAGCTTTTATTTGGTTCTGTGAATAGTTATTTTGTTTCCTATGCCTTTCTAGCAAGTCATCATTTGTTCTATTAATCTGGAATTCCTAGACTGCATTTGGCAGGCCCACAGGAATTGATGGGGTGCACCAGCTTTTTAAACTTAAAC
>NW_022168164.1:0-1182 GCF_008728515.1 Papio anubis
AGAGCCTGTCCTGTGGCCATCTGGGGCCCCTCTCAGGGTCTGGCTGAGGCTCATCTCAGGCCCACATAGGACCAATCTCAGCACCTGCCTCATGCTCACGTCAGAGCCCAATGGAACCAATCTCAGATCCTATATGGTGCCACTCTTATGCCCTCTAGAAGCAGGGCATTCATATGCCCTCAATGACACCTGAGACAACACACAGAGCCGTCTTGGAACTAAACATGGGTTTAATATTCTTCTGCTGTCAAGTTCAGTGCCAACTTCTTTCCCATCCTCGCATACACCTGGGGGCAGTCCCAAAGCCAGCACGATGCCTCCCTTCCCTGGTCGTACCTGAGGCTGATATCAGAACCTGCCAGTGTCATCCCTGTGTCCACTGCTGATACCAATCTCGGCACTCACCTCCTGCTAAGCCTGGCCCACACTTGACTCCCAGGGTGATCTAGGCCAGTCACTGCAGGTGGATGAGGAGAGAGTTCACATCCCAGCTCCCTCACTTACTCCCTGTGTGACCTCACTCAAGAGGATTTATGGAGTCTAGATCTGCTCATCTTCAAAATGAGGATGATCATGAACCAACTTCATTGTTACAAAGATTCGACCAGATCATACACACCTAGACTTAATCTTCCCATATACGACCGTGCTCACCAAAGGGTAACTGTCCTGTTTACTAAGGAAGAATTTCCCTGAGGAAAGGACAGGAGGCTACTCATCCCTTCTCCACTCCCACCCACCCCAGGCTCTGTCTCTGTGCCTGACACTGGAGTTTACCCCAATCTCTTCTGCGATTGTTCCCTCTGCCTGCTAATAGTACTAGCCCCTGACAAAGCAGGAATCACCCTTAAAGGAGACTTAACTCACCCTCAAATATGATCCTCTCTTCCTAAATACTCCCTTTCCACTGGCGGGAAAACCAAATCCACAAAGTGGAACTAAGGACACAGAGCAGGAGAGACGGGAGTTCAGGGCCACTCACGCATGTCCCCTGCCCACGGTCTGTTTTCTGTCCTCTGCAGACCCTTATATAAAATGAGAAACATAAATAACAATAATAATATTAATAGGGATGATACAATCAATCTAGTGGGTCTCCCTAAGGATCCGGGTTGGAAACCAGTGGAGGTCTTTGTAAATTCCAACCCTTGGGACATGAGATGTTTCCACCATTTGGGGGTT
>NW_022168165.1:0-37558 GCF_008728515.1 Papio anubis
GCAAGCTCCGCCTCCCGGGTTCACGCCATTCTCCTGCCTCAGCCTCCCGAGTAGCTGGGACTACAGGCGCCCGCCACCTCGCCCGGCATATGTTCATTTTGTATGTTTTTAGTAATAGACGGGGTTTCACCGTGTTAGACCAGGATAGGTCTGCGATCTCCTGTACCTCGTGATCCGCCCGTCTCGGCCTCCCAAAGTGTCTGGGATTACAGGCTTGAGCCACCGTTCGCCCGGCCAAAGTTTGAATATTTTAAATCGATTGAAGTGTCTTAAATCAGTGCCCTCTGTATTTAGAGTAATAGAGGAGGCTTATATACTAATGTACATAGAGAACAGAATGGTTTCTTACTATCATACTGCTCAGTACTAAATCTATAGAAAAGCTTGGTAAAATTGTATTTAAAGCTGCATTTCTATTGAAATTCACCATGTTCTATAGCATAGGAAGGTTGGAAAAACGATCATGAACTGACACCATTATCTTTATATCTGTCGAGGGTAGTTGGCTATTGATCATATTTCCAATAAAATATATTGATGATATATTCATAAAGCATAATCCTACACTTGGAAGAGAATATAAATACATACCTTAGCAAGCAATCATTTGACATCATGTTTTACCAATTATATCAGATCCAAATTAATTAACATAACTTTTGAGAGACCTCCAACATCAATGTAAATCACATCCTGTTTTGTCTTTTTTAATGAATGCATTCCTTGTTCATTTGATAATTGCAGATTTGAAACCTCTTGTCTACATGGAAATAGCATCAGCACTAGTGCTTTATACAGTTACATAGCAACACTTTCCTAATTTATATAAAGTTAGTTCCCTAAAGCATTTCTGAGAAATAATGTTAAAACTTAATTGAAAGTTAAAATTAAGTGAACTTTACTTACAAAAAAATATAGAATTTGGTTATCGATGTGCATCAATTTGCTGATAATGTCATAATTCAAGAAGAATTAATCTATCAAATGTGCAGCAAATCAAATATACAAAAAAATATGTGTGTGTGTGTGTGTGCATGTGTGTGTGCATGGGTGTGTGTCTTGTCTGCAGTATCACACGACTGATTTCCAAAAAACTATAGTCATGGCATTTGCTGTTAGGTGGGACATACTTTGTTGCTGGAGTATAGATTATCATCATGACTGGCTCAACACTATGTTATTCCCACATCCACATGTCTATACTGCCTTATAGGCCAACTTGCTTTTCTTCATTCTCAAACTATATTTCTACATTTATTAAATATAATATTTTGTCCTTCTTTATTCTATATAAACATTATCACTGCTTTCTTAGTATATTGTCATACCCATAATCCTCTAATACTTAACCTAATACTAATAATATATATGAAAATCGATGAAAACCTATGTCCAATGATACAATTTCTTAAATATATATACTCTGAGTTCTAAAATAAACTGGTCTTCTCCATTGAGTTATTCAGTGCTGTTTACCTTTAATTGTGAATAAAATTATTGCTGCTAAATATCAGTATGAAAGTTGTACAGAAGTCATTATTGAGTCATTTGTGTTCTCTCTGAATTTCTCTCCATTGTCATAAATTTATATTACATCAGGACTATTTAAAAAAGTCCTATTGCCAAGTGCCTTTATTCTGGTAACACTTGAAACAAAAACCAAAAATTGTTGCTTCTTTTTTGTTTTATCCCAGATACATTTTTTTGTGTTAGGCATTCATCAAACATGATGAAGAACATTATGAAAATAAAGAACATCACATTTGGTCAAGAAGCACTCATTGGTACAATAAATGATACAGTGATAAAAGAGACAAGTACCCTTCAGTCATGGAGCATAAAGCTCAACAGTAAACATTAAATAGATTACTAAAGTGTAATGCAATTTATGAATGAGAGGTGACAGATAATTATGGAGGTTTATAGTAAAAAGAATTCACCCACTCTTGGGATCTCATGACAATTAAATTTAAATTTTAAGGTATATTTTTTCACTACTGTTTTAATGCACTAAAGGACTAGATGTTATTTCTAGTCCTTCCAGAGATGCTGGAAATATATCCAGAGATGCTGGAAATTAGAACACCAATGAAACATATAACTTGAAATTTGTTTTGGTTGTAGTTTTGAAAACCCCATTTTTAATTGGAGATTTCTTGAATTTAAATCAGTTTATAATGTATAGTACTGTATAAAGTTCATCTGGAGAGGAATTCCACTATTTCACCAATAAAATTAATTTATAATATTTGAAAAAAAATTCTTAATGTTTGGCAAAATCTCTTCATGGTCTTGTGTTTTTCTATGAAGAGGTACACAACATCTTTTTTACTCCATTTTTTCAGCTATTTACAATCATCGATTAGCAACATTATTTCATTGGAATTGAAATATAGTATTATAATAATTATATCATTCATTTATATTCAGAACAGTTTATATGAAAAGAAAATCAGACTCACAAATATTTAAATACACTGAGATAAAGTTCATAAAAATTTATGAAAGAAAGCCAGGATATATGATTAAGACTTTTTCTTTCAAGTTTTTAAAAATTATTCTGTTACCCAGTTAACCATTTAATAAAAGCAATCACTAATCACTGTGAACTCACAGATTTAAACACATTCAAATGTATTAAACCATTGTAGTTACTATTCTAACCAATACTCAAATTGTCTTACCTTTGGATATTAGGAGTCTCTCAAAGTTGATAGAGATCAAGTGTTTAAACTCCATTTTTGGCCAGTTTTTATCATATTTGTTTGTTTGTTTGTTTCAGACAGAGTTTCACTCTGTTGCCCAGGCTGGAGTGCAGTGGTGTGATCTTGGCTCACTGCAACCTCTGCTTCCCAGGTTCAAATGTTTCTCCTGCCTCAGCCTCCTGAGTATCTGGAATTACAGGTGTGCACCATCATTCCCAGCTAACTTTTTGTATTTTTAGTAGAGAGAAGGTCTTACCATGTTGGCCAGCCTGATCTTGAACTCCCGACCTCAGGTGATCTGCCCACCTCGGCCTCCCAAAGTGCCGGGATTACAGGTGAGCCACTGTGCCCAGCCCAGTTTTTATCAAATTTTTATGCACCAGCATGTCATTATCATACTGCAGCCAGTTAGCTCATTACAAAGACTTTGTGTCAATTCCACCTGCAATTAATGTGTTTAAAGTGTGTTTAATACGTTTTGGTTTCCTCTTCATTGATGTTCTGGGTCCAAGCTTCTGAGAGTGTGGCCTCTCTGGTTTACCTATCTATTAGTGTATTTCTTTGTTAATTTGTGCTGCTGTGACAAAATATCTGAGACTGGGTGATGTATAATAAACAGATTTTTTTTTCCTCAGATTTCTGGAGGCTGAGAAGACAAGATCAAATGCCAGCATTTGATCTGGTGAGGGCCTTCTTACTGTGCACAGAAGGTAGAAGGGAAAGCTAGTTGAAGGCTGCATGAAGCCTCTTTTATGAGGCCCTTAACTGCATTAATGAGGAAGGAACCCTCGTTAATTAATCACCCCTAGGCCCCACGTCTTAATACCATCAAACCAGCAACATCTGAATTTTAGAGGGATTTAAATTTGAGCATGAAGTTTGAAGGGGACAAACACATTCAAACCATAGCAAGAGCTGTCAGAATCAGCATAAACCTAGCGCTTTAAAATGGGCACGAAGCTAGTCTGCCTAGACACATGTGCAATTTACAAACTTGAGAATCTGATGAAATTATTTAAACTCTGTGCCTTGACTAACTCATTTAGAAAACAAACAAGATCATGATACCAGTCTAAAGAAATTTTGCTGAAGATTAAATAAATTAATATATGCAAAATATTCTGAAGAGTGCATATCACATATATCACATAGACTAGTTTTCTTTTGGCTTCTATTCCATCAAATTTTTCTGCCCATGTCCTCAGAGAAATTCCCTGATATATAAGGGAAACTACACAATCCTTTAAATCATGGCACTTAGGTCACACCTCTATACTTCTTGATAGCTGCAGAAGACAGACAAATTTCTAGGCAGACAGGGGTAGGTCCCTGGCGAAACCAGACCCTCAAGCCAAAGACAGAATGAAGCCTGACAACTGGGCTGCTGGTTCCGGATAAATCCCTCTAGCAGAGTGAGAACTTCTATTCCTGTTTACCCACTCTTTCTTGATTGGTTCTTTCTGAATAATGCTTTCTTTCAAATCTAATGTTGCCTTTTCCAAGGCTACCTACAGCCCACAGCTCCTCATTTCAAACCTAACAAAAGCTCCAGACTCATGCCACACAGGAGACTACCCACTTTCAGGGCCCCTCTCAAACAGAGAGCTACATGCTCTCGGGTCCCCTCTCTGCTGAGTTTTCCTTCTGTTACTCAATAACACACTTCTCCAGCTTGCTTAATCTCCAGTATCCACATATCTTATTCCTCTTGGATGTGGGGCAAGAATCTGGAACCAGATGAGCAGGTGCGAAAGGAGCTATAACATTGTAACCCTCCCTCCGGATGACTGAGCAACTCAGGAGAAAAAGCCGCTGGGCAACGCATGCCCCGTTCGTCGAGCTGTGGTCAGCAGAAACAAGCTGTAACAGGAACAAGCAGTAACACTCCCCCATGTTCGCCATGCTGCAGGCAGCGGGAAGGAACATGAGCTGTAACATGAATGAGCTGTAATACGCCCTCTAATTCAACACTGTGGGTGGCGGGAAGGAGGGAGAACTGTAATAGTCCTTGAGGGCTAAGACCTCGGGACTCCCCAGGCAAGAGCTACAACACCCCTTGGGGCTCCACGGTTGCTGGCATCTCCAAGTTTTCAGATGCCATCTCGTTCCCCTTGTCTAGATGCCGGCACACAAGGCAGAAGCAGGTCACAGCATGCCAGGCCAGGTATGGGCTGAGTTCAGAGCCGTAATGGCTGCAGAATCCAGGGTGGTAGCACCAGCCGAGTGCCGCCCACTGAGCTGAGTGGGCAGAGCGTATCCAGCCTCAAGCCCAGAGCCAAGCAAAGCCCAGACAGAGACACCACTGGCCACGAAGATTTCTGCCTAGCAAAGAGGCACCAAAAGTATCCTGTGTCATTGTTATTTAGGAAAAAAAAAAAAAATCATTCTTGTGCAGGGAACTAAAATATAGTGATGCCGACCTTAGCAAAATTAGGCCTCAATAAAGAATTTTTGAAAACTAGGAGATAGTCACACGTTTTTTTTTTGTTTTTTTTTTTTTGTTTTTTTTTTTTTTATCTGAGAAATAATGTGTTGTATTGATTAAGCATTAGTTCAGCTAAAATAATTCAGAAAAGGTAGTGGTTAGCAAATCAGCGCATGTTATATGTATTGTGAGAATGGAATGTCTTATTAATGCATCAATAAGTTTAAATTGTTCAGCTGAAATTGAATAGTTCCTATGGATCTTTAGTGATATATAGTTCAAATCCATGTGACATATGTAAGATATGCTTTCACATGGTTTGTAAACAAAATTTTTTGAATATTACATTATATTCCATCATCCCTCTCTGTTCAATTCTAATGTATTATTTAACGTTCTTCTGTAAAGTTTTTCCAAACACTAGTATTACAAATGAATACATTAATGAATGGTTTTTAATTAAATAACCTTGAATTTAAATGGACATTTTCCTTTTACTGAACTGTATCATTTTATGTGTATTTTAGTACTGTAATTTAAATCAAACCATAGCTTCCAAGCATTGTTTCACCTGGAAATTTAACAAGTTATAGCATAAAACTACTGGCAACCCATTTCATTTTCATGGTAAGAGCTGGATACATTACTACATAGTTTTCAAATGATGTGCCATACTTTTAAATGCTTTTCAATCTTAGCTATTATATTTTCTTGCCTCTACAATTTAAACTGGTCATGTGACTGATAACTGTCTTTCTTTTGATTATCTGGATTTAATTCTCAGTTGAATGTCTTAACTTTATGCATATCATTGGAAACATCTAAGATTTTTACAGTTTATTATAGTATGTCATTATATTCTCCACCATCAAATAATCTCAACTCCTTCATCATATAGATGGTATAGGTTTGTATACTAATTTCCTATAGGCAGTGAGTATAGCAATTTTTTCCGGAAATCCTGTGTGTGTGTGTGTGTGTGTGTGTGTGTGTGTGTCTGTGTGTGTTTTAAAAATCTAGTTGAAGCGGAAATATGAAAAAGCAATGTAGAGTCACATATTGGGTAGCTTAAAAAAATGACAGTAACTGTTATCCAAAGATTACCTAGTTTCTACCAATTTTACCCTAAACTCTAGTCACTAAACAATACTCATTAAAAAATAATCACTATCACTTTGGTCAAAATTGCTTCTCAGTCCCACCTTTCAAATATTGAGTCCCTGCCTCTTTGTTAAAAAGTGATATAAACCATCTTTCCCAAATAGAACTTGATCTCAACGTTTTACACTTTCCTGACAGAACACAAAGTTTGAATATTTTAAATGAGAAGTGTCTTAAATAGTGACCTCTTATTTAGAGTAAAGAGGTGGCTTATATACAATGTACATAAGAACAGAATGGTTTCTTACATATACAGCTCAGTACTAAATTATAGAAAAGTTGGTAAAATTGTATTTAAAGTGTTTCTTTGAAATTCACCATTTCTAGAGCAGGAAGTTTGGAAAAACGATATGAACTGACACCATTATCTTGATATCTGTCAGGGAGTTGGCTATTGACATGAAAAAAAAAAAGACTGCTCTGTCTTTCCAAATAATAGAAGGCTCTTTACATTTTAAAATGAACGCCATTTACTATAAAGCCTTTGAAAAGCATGTTTCTATGAGTTTTAAATACAAATCAGAAAGTAATCATTCCTACTGGTGATAGAAGCAGGAAGACATTTGTGCAACTACAGTTACTATTCTAGGGATCTTGCCACTGGGCCACCATTAAAATTGAGTTGGCTTTGATTATAAATGACAATTTTCCAGTATAAGCTTTGCAATTATTTTAATTGCACTGGATTTCAAAAAATTATAAAATGTTTCTGTATTGAATTCTTACATTTTAGATTTTATTACTCCAAGTAAATGTTTAAAGATCAAAACATATGAAAATGAGAAAAATTACTAACAATATTCCTCATTTTAATGCTATGTTTTGATCTTCTAGAGAAAACAGTTTATTTTTCTGTTTAAAAGTTCAAAATGTATGGGGGAATGTGGAAAACCCAAGAATACATTAAACAACTCTAACTGTAAAGATTACAGGAATTGCTTTATTTTTTTAATTTTTAAAAATTTTTTATTGCTAAGAGCTCCTCTGGGTTCCCGCTCCTTAACCACAGATGATAACTTTACATACTATGAAGCCCCACCTTCCAGATGAGCAAGTTGTAGTGTATGAGATCTACTGTATCAGTTTGTATTCTAGCACTGAGGCCAAGGAGGAAGCCCAGGCTGTGCCTGGCCTGGGCCAAGAGAGCAGCTGCTGAACCTGGCAGCTGCCCTGCTCCTGTGGCTGCAGCCAGTCAGGAAGCTTCCAGGCACAGTGCTTCAATGAGGACGGAGACTTGCTTGGCTTTAGTGATGAGTAACTGACTATGACTCTGTCCAATGGGAAGGATGACATCTTCCATATCTACATTAAAGAAAAGGAGTGCAGAAGGAAACACTGCCTTTTATGTGTTCAGGGGATAATCTGAAACACAGTGCACCCCAACTGTGATCCGCGATGGTTGTTTAAAACAAAAACAAAATTATAAGTCCCCACTCCCACCATCTGAATGGACCCCTCTTCTTAACCAGGGTATTCCAAAAAGTTAACCTGAAAAACTGGTTCAGGCTATGATGAGAACAGAGGGTTGGAAATGCCACATTATACCCTCCTTCCTTTGGGAATTCAGGAAAAGTCCACCAAACATTTAACATCAACACAAATCTTAAGTCTAATAAGAAAAATTTACAGTCTATTTTCCCTGAAGCCTGCTGTCTGGAGGCTTCTTCTGTATGATAAAACTTTGGTTTCTATAACCCCTTATCATAACCCAGACATTCCTTTCTATTGATAATAACTCAACCAATTGGCAATCAGAACATTTTAAAATCTACCTATAACCTGGCAGTCCCCGTTTCGAGTTGTCCTGTCAGAGGTGTTCGAACCAGAGCGACTCCACTTTGAGTGAGGGCTAGGAAAATGAGGCTGAGACTTGCTGGGCTGCATTCTCAGAAAGTTAGGCATTCCTAGCCTCTAGGTACTTAAGGTTAGGAACAAATTAATAAGTTTAATAAACAGACCCAGACTTGGGAGTGTCTAGATATCCCAATATCTGTAGAACAAAGGCATTCCTAATTTTATTTTAAAGAAAATAATATCCATTCTTGCAAAATGTAGTAATTTAAAAAAGTAACCCTTTATCACAAACCCTTGTAACAGAGCACATTTCCCCATATATGCCAGGATTGCACCTAGGGTGGATACGTTCCTCCTCTTACTTTCAGGAGCATCCTACTCTGTCTATGGAGTAGCTGTCCTTTCACCACTTTACTTTCTTAATAAACTTGCTTTTACTTTGCATTGTGGACTAGCCCTGAATTCTTTCTTGCATGAGATCCAAGAACCCTCTTTGGGGTCTGAGTCAGGAGCCCTTTCCTATAGCATATTTCTGATGGCCACCAAGGGAGTATAGTACAGAAACCTTGACCCAACGGTTATGTTTGGGTAAGTGTTGGGGTCCTGTAACTTATTTCTGGTGGACCATGGAAGGGATGATACTGAAGAAACACCCCAGCCCAAAGGGAATAGACTGCAGCCCTGATTGGACGACTTTGGGAAAGTGATGAGGTACCCAGGTAAAGAACGGGATTGGACTAGAGGCCCAACTTAAGGGAGTTAGAGTCTCTCCTAAGACAGAGTGGATTAGAGTACCCTCTTAATAAAAGGCAAGGACGCTTCACCGACTTTGAGTTAGAGGCCCGGCTTAGGAAGGTTAGAGTCCCTTCTAAGATTTAGGGAGCTAGAGGCCCCTCTCAGTAAAGTCCCTCTCAGCTAAGAATGGGTTAACCCCACAGGCTATGTTCTTTGTATTAATCAACCTTGTTCTCTTTGCTGCATGAATCAATTTCTTGGTTGCCGTCTCTGTTTCACTGTCATTTTTCTGGAGACTTTACTGAACTGGTCTTAGTGATTTTAACTTAAACTTTTTTCCTATGTGCCTCCATATTTCCATCCGTTTGCTTGTGAAACGTAGGGAATAAAAAGGATTGAAGATTCCAGCTCTAAAATTGCTGATTGTGACTTAGTATTTAACAGCTATGAACAATAAGATTAAACAGATGTAGTTATGTTTTGTTGCTGCTATGCCGACTAGGTGTGATCGAGAAGCATGAAGATGGAAATCAGGGGACTCTTCTCCTTGCTGTTTTGTTTCATTTTGCACACTAAAAATCACCTCTTTCCTTTCTTGGATTTGGGCAAGCCGGCTTTACCTGTGCAATCCACACTACCACTATTGCCCGGGACCTGCTTGCCCTGGTCATTCTCTTCTAAATCTTCTTCATTTCCTTTGTCTTATTCAATATTTTTGTCGAAGTCCATGGTGTGGTTTATCTAAGATTCATGGCTCAGCTTACTTATATTATTTGGATAATGTGAATAAGAGAATTCAATTTTCAGCAGGGATCCCTTCATTAATGCAGCCAGCCTTAAAAACCTCTCTTATCCTTTTTAGTGGAACTCAGCCAGTGGCAATACAATCTTGCAGGTTTGGAAATTTTATTTCAATATTGCCTGCCTCCTTCATGGGTACCACGGCATCAATTCCAAAGAACTCACCACTAAGAGGTATTCTTGAACATTGGGACCAGCTTAAACTGAATGGGCTAAAGAGAAAACTGGTGTTTCTATATAATACTGTTTGACTTTGGCATTATTTGGAAAAACAAGAGAAATTGCCTCCTACTGGAACTATGACCTTTAGTACTGTATTTCAACTTGATTTGTTTTGTAAGTGGGAGGGAAAATGGGATGAAATACCGTATGTTCAAGCATTTTTGCTGCTCAGTCAGGATAAAACCCTGCAGCAGGTGTGTGCATGTTTGATGAGAGGAAAAGAAGAAAAGAGATAGACATGCTAGATGATCCTTTAATGCAAGCCCCACCCCCAGTTCAGTGGGCAGTTTTGGGTGGAGCAGACTCTCCTTCTGTCAGCTCTGAAGGTTCAGATGTGTTGGTTCTTTCTCCCTCTAGTCCACCTGAAAGTTCCATTGAGAACGCTTCGTCCCCTCCTCCTTACCCCTCTAGTCCTACTCTACACAAACCACTCCCTGAGGAACTTAGTCCTGTGAGTATTACTTGCAGCAGAGCCTCCTATCATCCTCCAAAGGGAAATCTTTATGCCCTTAGAGAGGTGGCAAAGCAAGTGGGGAAGAGGCACTATGAAAGTACATGTTCCTTTTTCTATGTCTCATTTGGCTCTATATAAAGACAAGTTTGGTCACTTCTCTGAAGATCCAGGAAAACTCATAGATGATTTGATAAATTAACTGACCTATAGTTTAACTCGGCAGAATCTGCATTTGTTGTCTCTGTGTTGTACGGTGACAGGGAAACAATGCTTTTTGGAGACAGCTAGGATCCATGCAGATGAAGTATTGGCTTGCATTCCAGACCATAATATATATCAGGCAGGAGGTGTAGGAGCTCCATGTCAAGATCCAGAGTGGAACTACCAATGGGACAGTAAGGACTTGGGAAGGAGAGATCACATGGTCACTTGTTTTTTGGAAGGGATGAAGAAATGTATGAAAAAGCCTGTTAACTATGAAAAGGTTAAGGAAGTTTCTCAGGGTAAAGATGAGAATCCAGCTTTGTTTCAAGGGCATTTAGATGAGGCAATCAGGAAATGTACTAACGCTGATCCTGCCTCAAGGGAAGGACAACACTTTTGGGAGTACATTTTGTAACCCGGTCTGCTCCTGATAACCATAGGAAACTACAAAAAGCAGCTATGGGTTCCCAAAGTCCTATGGAACAGCTTTTGAATGTCGCATTTATAGTTTTTAATAACAAGGACAAAGCAGATGAAGTAGAAAGAGCAAGAAGGACCTCCCACAAGGTGCAGCTCTTGGCTGCAGCCTTAAGCTCACCTCCCACATGGGGTTGCCCTCCTGACTGTTGGCCTGAACAAGGGAAGCTGAAAGGTGGGAAGCCCAAAGCTGGGTGTCCGAGTCAGTGTGCCCTGGGCATGAATCAATGTGCACAGTGTAAGAAAACTGGCCATTGGAAGAGGGATTTCCTAGCATTCTGAAGGGAGCCATTGACACCCAAACCAATGATGGCTGAAACAGCCAGGCAAGCCCGAGAGTGACAGGGCCGAGACCTTCCACCACAGTTCGCATTAGACAACTAGTCATGTCTCTGGAGAAGCCTCGGGCAACCTTTGATGTGACAGGTAAGAATATTAACTTCCTTCTGGACTGCTTCCTTTGTTTTGACGCATTATAGTGGATCTCTGTCATTGCAAAACTTTATGGTCGAGGGGATAAATGGACAAGCCCATAGATGACATTTTACCTATCCTTTAAGCTGCTCTTCAGGGACTTTGGTTTTCTCCTGAATGCTCCACCCTTTGTTGGGAAGGGATTTGTTAACTCAGCTACAAACAGTAGTATCTTGGAAATCACAAGGCAGACAGAAATTGCTCCTTCTCCTTTCCTGTGAATAAATATCATGCTTTGTTGCTAGATGCTCCTGATATAACACTTAATGTACGCCAAATTTTGAATCCAGCTACCTATTTGCCTGAACTCACAGGTACCCTACCTAGATCATTCTTGTGTACAAGTTATGGAACAAGTTTACTCCAGCCATCTGGATTTAAAGGATGAGACTCTAGATAACCCTGAGGTAGAATGCTTTACAAATGGAAGTAGCTTTGTGCACCAGGGAAACAGGACAACAAGCTGTTAATACCAGGTGCTAATGATTGGAAAATAGTTAAGCATTTCCATGACTCTATTCATTTGGGAAGAGATTCCCTGTTTCAAATAACGTCCTGGCTTTTCACAGGAAAAGGCTTACTTAAAACAGTAAATCAGGTAACTCGGACCTGTGAACTATGTGCCTGGGATAACCTAAATAACAAATCTTTACCTTGTCCTCTTATTTCTTTTGATATATATTTCTTTTGTTGTAAATCCCAGAAGTGGGATTGCTAGATCATATGGGAGTTGTATTTTTAATTTTTTGAGGAATATCCATACTATTTTCCATAATAGCTATCCAAATTTACCTACCCACCATGAGAATAAAAGTGCTCCTTTTACTGCATATCCTTGCCAACACTTGCTATGTTTTGTCTTTTGGGTAATAGCCATTCTAACAGGTGTGAGGTGGTTTCTCTCATTGTGGCTTCAATTTGCAATTCTTGGATGATCGTGATTTTGAGCATTTTTTCATATACCTGTTAGCTATTCGTATGTCTTCATTTTAGAAATTTCTATTCATGTCCTTTGCCCATTTATTCATTTGTTTTTTCACTCTAGTTATTTGAATTCCGTTTATATTTTGGATATGAATCCCTTATCAGATGTATAGTTTTGCAAATATTCTTTCCAATTTCATAGGTTGTCTCTTTACCTCGGTGACTGTTTCCTTTGTTGTGAAGAGGCTTTTTAGCTTGATACAATGCCATTTGTCTATTTTCTCTTTTGTGGCCTATGCTTTTGGGGTCTTATTCAAAAACCATTGCCCAGTCAAATGTCAAGGAGCTTTTTTCCTCTAGTAGGTTAAACATTTTAATTAAAGAGTTATATTTAAGTCTGTAATCCATTTTGAATTGGTTTCTTCATAAGGTATGAGATGAGGATCTAATTTTATTCTTTCGCATATGGTTATCAAGTTTTACCAGCATCATTATAGAAGGCACGGTACTTTTCTAATTGTGTGCTATTGGCATCTTTGTTGAAAATCAATTGACTGTAAATATGTGGATTTATTTTGGGGCTCTCTAATCTGTCTCATTGGTCTATGTGTCTGTTTGTGTGACAGTATCATGATGTTTTGATTACTATAGCTTTATAGTAAATTTTGAAGTCAGGTAGTGTGATATCTCAGGTTTGTTCATCATGCTCAAGATTGCTATGCCTATATAGTGTCTTTTGTGGTTCCATGCAAATTTTAGGACTGCTTTTTTATATCTGACATTTCTATGAGAAATTTCAATATGGGTTGTAATAAACGTATAGATAGCTTTGAATAGCATGGGCATTGAAACAATACTAATTTTTTCCAATCCAAGAATACAAGATATCTTTTCATTTTTGTCTTTGTCATCTTTTTCTATCAATATTTTGTATTTTTTAGTGTATACATATTTTACCTCCTTGGTTAAATTTATTTGTGAATATTTTATTTTACTTATTTATTTGCAACTATGGTAAAAGGGGTTATTTTACATTTTTTTCCAGATTTTGTTGGTTAGAGCATTGAAATAATACTGATTTTTCTTTTTTTTTTTTTTTTGAGGCGGAGTCTCGCTCTGGCCCAGGCTGGAGTGCAGTGGCGCGATCTCGGCTCACTGCAAGCTCCGCCTCCCGGGTTCCCGCCATTCTCCTGCCTCAGCCTCCCAAGTAGCTGGGACTACAGGCGCCGCCACCACGCCCGGCTAATTTTTTTGTATTTTTAGTAGAGACGGGGTTTCATTGTGTTAGCCAGGATGGTCTCGATCTCCTGACCTCGTGATCCACCCGTCTCGGCCTCCCAAAGTGCTGTTAATGTTGATGCTAACACTAATAATAGCAGTCACTGTTTAAGGAACAATTGCTATGTGCCAGGGACCTGTCAGACCTACACGGGTTTGAATTCTGGCTCTAGTTACTTAACGTTTCCATCGCCAGCATCACATGTTTCATGTTCCCCATCCGTTAAAAACAAGTGAGAATTAAGTGAGATAAGTAAAATGTTTTGCATGCCTGGCTCGAAGGGAATTGTTATAAGCGTTACTACAGTTAGCTCTTATCCACTGAATTAATCTATAATAATGGTTCTATAACAAGCAGGAGGCGGTAGTGTCTCTTCATCAGGTGGGCCTTTTTTTAAAAAACAGCAGCAACAACAACAGCAAACTTTCTTTGAGACATGGTCTCGCTTTGTCACCCAGGCTGGAGTGCAGTGGCACACACAGCTCACTGCAGCCTCGACCTCCCTGGCCCAAGCGGTCTTCCCACCTCAGCCTCCTGAGTACCTGGGACTACAGGCATACACCACTGCGCCCGGCTATTTTTATTTTTAGGTGAGCCTTATCAATAACAGCTGTGCAGAGGAAAATAATATTTTAGGGTTGCTCCTGGTCTGGAGTTGGAGTGTCCCTATGGTCCCTTGTAGCCGGAAGAGTCGCAGTCTTGGGCGTACCGAGAGAGAGTGCGCTCTTTTCCCGCCTGGCACCTTCCTCAGTGATCGCCAAATGGCCTTTCAGAAGAACGGGATTCCTGCTTCAAGGGGCTGAACCTAGAACCCACCCCCGGCGTCGGATGGGGCTGTGGGCAGCGCAGATGGCTGTTGAGGGCGTCGTTAGGCTCTGCTACCACTGGAGGGCACTGCCGGCTCTCCTTTCCCTCCACGCGGCCCCTGACACTTTCCGGAGCTCAGCTCCCACCCAAGGATGGCGCTCGGGGAGACGCGCGGTCCCTTTGAGCCTCTCGGCTTTCCTTGTAAGTCACGGGACAACGCTCTTCTAGGACCCGGGAGCCACAATTCTACACGTCAAGGTTGTCAAGTGACGAGGGAGGAGGAGGCAGCGCCCTGGACAGGAGGCAGTGCGGTCTAATGCCCACCGGCCAGCACCGGGGTCTCCTGGCGGGGGCGGGGCTCACAGGCTCCGCGGAGGCAAAGCTGTGCGGAGGGTTGGGGGGTCCCTTCCAGCTTCCCCGCAAACCTCCCCGAGGCTCTTTCTGTCCTCTGGGGACCCTCCCTCCTCTTCATTTTTCTTTTGTGGTCACCTGGATTTATTTATTTTTTCCCCAATACATTTAATATCAAAAACAAAAACAAACTCTGGCTAACAGATTTCCATGTGCAGTCAGTGGCCAATTTAATTGAAGCAATGATTGATACAAACCATTTTAAGGCAGTGAAACAGTTTGACATGCAGAGGTTTTGGCAGTGAGAGTGGACAGGGGGTGAGGAGAAGAGAAAGACACTGACATTTATAAACTCCACTTCCCCTGCAGAAACTTAATACGCAAGCTTTCCCAAACACACCACACCACACCACCTGTATTAATATTTATCTGACAGGTTTCTTTACGTCACCTCTGATCTAACTTTGCACCTACTTTAGCTGTATGCTAATTAATAGTATCTGTGAAATTACAGGTTAGCTACATGAATACACATTAATTTAGAATCCATATGATCTTAAAACACATGAACAAGAAAACGTTCCTGTGTTTGCCGCCTAAGATTATCCCCTCTGTCACACTTTGGGAAACAGTATCACCTCCTTAATTCTCCTGGCAATGCTGAGAGTTGGAAATAATTAGCTCTCTTTAAACAAAGGAGGAAACACAGGTTCAGAGGAGTTAAGCAACCCTCCCCAGGTCACACAGCCAATGAATGGTTAAGTAGGGATTTAAGGGAGTTCTTTTAAATTGGATTTCACCTGGAGAATGGGGGCACATCCTCAAACCCAGAGATCACGTAACACAGTCTAGGGCCCCAGGGTGACTCAGTGCAGCTGGTGGTCCTAGGCCAACCCCTTCTCCCCCCTAGGAAAGCCACCACCTTACCCGGGCCAGGCTGACTCCGGCCGGGACCTTGTAGGGCACATACTTCCTGTAGATATGGCCCACCCTGGAGCAGGGGATGTCCTCCATGCGGCCCCCACACATCCACACCTGCATGGCAAGAAGGGAGAGAGATTATGACGTTTCTGCTTCCAGTTCACCATCCCTCCAGGCCAGCATCCCTTAGTGCACTCAGCAAAAGCATCAGCCTGGATTGTCTACTGAAGCCTAGATCACACACCTAATGACGTGGGAAAACACAGTAATATAATAACAGCAGTAAAAACAGCTGACAGCACTGAGTTCTTACCATTGCCACACACTATGCTAAGATGGTCACATGCACAACCACACTTAAGTCTCATCAGAATACCTATGAAGTAGATAGTAAGATTTTACAGATGCTGAAACGGAGACTCAGAGAAGCTAAGAAATGTGTCTAAGGTCACAGAGTAAGTGGTGGAGCCAAAATGCAAACCCTGTTTTAGCTGACTTCAGAGTCTGAGCTATGGAGTGCTGTGTTGAGAATTCTAGGGTGGCATTGGGGGATCAGTGGGAAGGACCTGGTGGTCACAAAGTGACATCAGCCACAGCACAAGTAGTCAAGGTGGCACACAGGTTCCGTAGATTTACTGACACATATTTATTTTCCTCTTGGATCTATAAGCCTCTCGCTGGGTCTCCCTGGAGCAGTTCCATCAGCCTCCCTGCCCTGCGTTCTCTGAGTCGGCCTCGCTAGGCTGTGCAGCTGGGTCCTGCCGCAGTGTGGGATCTGATGGTTCTCTTTAAGTCCCTCTCCCAGGGAGGAGTATCTGACATTACAGAGAGCTCCTGAGTTTGCCCACTGGGCTGACAGCAACTTGGAAATCTGAACATGTACAGCCAATACTGACTCATACCCACTGAGGGGCCCAGCCTACACAGACTCTCCTTGGCAGGCCTGGGTTTGAATCCTGACTCAGTCACTTACCCACTTTACGACTTTGATCAAGGTACTTAACTTCTCTGAGACTCGGTTTCCTGTAAAGAAATAGAGGAGGCAGGACTGGAAGATGAGCTACTGCGTGTAAAAGGGTTTAGCGCAAGACCTGGTGCATACACAGGGCACAGCAGTGATCAGTCAGCTGAGACCCCAGCCTCCGAAGTAGCCTCACAATCCCTGCCTCCTCATATTTCTGCCCCTGTGTAGATGCCTCCCAGTGAGTCACATGAGGACTGACCTGTGTAACGCACAGGATACTGCAGAAATGATGGTCATAAAGATGCCGTGGCTTCCACCTTTCTCTGTGGGACTGCTGGCTTTGGAGGAGCCAGCTGCCATGTTTGAGGACACCCAAGCCATTCTATGGAGAGGTCCATGGGGTGAGAGCTGAGGCCTCCTGCCCACAGCACTAATTTGCCAGCCAGGTCAGTGAACCAGCAAGAAGCAGAGGTGGTGGTCACAGTCAAGCCTGCAGATGACTGCGGCCCTGGCTCATGGCCTGACTATTCCCCTATGCGAGACCCAAGGTGGAGCTATCAAACCAGCCGCTCCCAAATCCCTGGCGTAGGGAAGCACGGTCATCATAACTGTGTATTGTGTTAAGATGGATTCTCGGGGTAATTTTTCCTGGCATAGGTAACTAACATGGGAGATGGTTTCAGGTGGCGATGGCAGAGCAGGGCCATTGCATAGACTTGTTGTGGGGATGTATGGGATATGAGAGATGCTACTTTATGCTCCCCAGTCAGGGAAAGCCTCACTTTGGAGGGGATGTTTGAGGTGGAACCGAGAAGGTGAAAGTAAAGGCAAGGGAACAGGTGAGAGAAGAGCAAGTGCAAAGGCACCAGGGCAGGGCCAGGCTTGGCATAGTCAAAAAGAAAGCCAGGGCAGGAGCAGAGGGAGAAAGGGGAAGAGGGACGGGAGGGGAGGCCAGAGAGGCTCCCACAGGGGCCTCACAGGGCAGATGAAGGAGTCTCCACAGAAGGTCTTCAGTGAGGGAGATACACAATCCACTTACATCTTACAAAGATGACTCTGCCTGTGGGCTGGAGAACAGCCTGAAGGGGCAGGCCTGGGGGAGAGAAGGCCTGGGAGGCTCTTGTAGTCATCCTGATATGAGGCCATCCTGACCCTGGGCGAGGGGTGCTGAGGCGATGGGGGGGACACAGCTGGATTCAGGACATTATTATTAATCTCGCTACCATATGCTCTCGTTTGTAGGATGAGGGGCAGGAATGGGGACATCTGCAAACCAGATTCTGTGCAAAAGTGCTCTTTTCAGTTGGAACTGCTCGATGAGGTCGTGGGGATTGGGCTTCACGTCTTGATTGATTCAGGGACTCTAGAAGGGCTTGCTCTTCCACCTGGCTCCTAAAAGGTCCTTTGTCCCCCACTACTTCCTGCTATCTCCATCCTCAGCCCAGATGTACTCTGGCCCTCCTGAGAGGGGATATGCACAGGGCTGCAATTAGTGGAAGTGCTGCCTGGAGAAATGCAATTATATTCTGATCTTGGGGGAGAAAAAAAATCCAGCCAGTCAATAGAACAGAACATTGGTCTTGAGATAATGGGCTCCTGATGGTAGATTAATGTCAAGGCCAAGCCAAGAAGTTTATTTTCAAAGCAGGAGATATTGATCAGGCGCCAGCATCCCATAACAATAACTCTTCCTTTATACAAAGTGATTGATGTGGAAGTGATGCTTTTGTCTGGCGTGTATTGCCCAGGTCGCCGCTGGGCTGCCCTCTGTCTTTCAGGTGGTGCAGTGGCCCTGAGCAGGTGGGACACTTCACCCTGCTCTATTTCTGGACGTCTCCTGGGCAGTTGACCAGGTCAGCATCCAGCTTCCTTGTCTTCATATTAAACTCGCATTAGCTAATGAGGCTGTGTGTCCAGCTCTGCTTGGCAGAGGCACCTAACTTTATGCAGGTGGATGAGACATTTCCAAATCCTTCTCTTTACTGTGACCTCTGGTTTCTTTGGCCCCAATCATGCTGGCCATCAGCCTGAAGGTTCCTGAGGGACCAGGGTGACCCTGATATGTCAGGAGGCTTGAGGCATCCAGGATGCCCTCAGATTCCTGGGATGTCTGGAGGGTTTGGTCAGTGGGTTTACTCCGTGGCTTCCCTGCCCAGCACAGGATGGCCTGGTGGCCGACTCAGAATGTGAACTACCCTCAGCAAGACAGACATCTATGAAGCTGCTTCACTCCTGGGTCCTCTGGGAGTATTCCAGCGCAGGCCACGCTCATCACTTCAGAATGTCCTCTGGCCTGACCAAGGGCCCCGTGCAGCCCTCTACCCTCACCTCATCCCACTCACTTCTTGCTCACCGTACCCATTGACTCCTCTCACAGATTCCTCCCCTCTGCCTGGCTACCTCCTACTCATCCTTCAGGTCCCCTTAAGAGCCACCTCCTTAGGGGCTTCTCATCCTTTTATACCTACACACAGCACCTTGTTTCATTGCCTTTTACCAGAAGTGCAGTATTAATTATTCACAGGATTATGTCCCTGGTCTAATCTCCCTGCAACAGGCATCTGTTGTTTTTGCCTGTCCAGTGCACCTTCTCCCTATTGGTGACTGTCCTCCCAACTGCTCCACCTGGGGCCTGTGACCCAGGATGGCCAGCCGGAGCACCCAACCTCCTGGGCTCTGAAGCTAGTGTAGGGCAGGGTAATGGGGTATATTTAATGGTTGCCATGCATGCTAGTGCTTGATGTGATGGCCACACACTTTCTCTGGGGGGAAGAGCGATGGGAAACGCACTGCAGCTGCCAGCGATCACCTCTGCACCACACAGAAAGGGAGGGCCTGTCCATGAATGCAGCGAGTGCCGAGCAGGACAGTCCCAAGAGAGGGAAACAGACACCTGTTTGAGCACCTGGAAGCAGGCCCGTTGAAGACAGCCCCCCACCCCCCGCCCCCGCATGCCTTTTCTTGGCTATGGCTAGTTTAAGATGATGTTTTCACTTTTATATTTATTTATTTTTGAGACAGGGTCTCCCTCTGTCACACAGGCTAGAGTACAGTATCATGATCACTGCTTACTGCAGCCTTGACCTCATGGGCTTAAGTGACCCTCCTGCCTCAGCTTCCCAAGTAGCTGGGACCATAGGTGTGTGCCACCATACCTGGCTATTTTTATTTTTTGTAGACATGGAGGTCTCCCTATGTTGCCCACACTGGTCTTGAACTCCTAGGCTCAAGCAATCCCCCGACCTCAACTTCCCAAAGTGCTAGGATTACAGGCATGAGCCACTGCACCCAGCCTTTCTGTCACTTTTAACATAAGAGTCCTTACCAACCCCTCTGGGCCCCGCCAGACTCAGGGCCAGTGTTGGCAGGGGTCTCATCTGTTGTATTTGCCATTGGACCCCCAGTGCCTAGCACAGTGCTCTGCCCGTAAGAGGCACTCAGTCATGAAGGAGGAGGTGAATCAAGACTGATTCAAAATCTTGGGCATAGGGACTTGACTAGAGAGAAAGACGACCTCATTTTGTCATCCATTCTTCAGTCACTGGCTCCAGGGATGAACTGTCTTTTTTGCTTCCAGTAATCCTAGCAATAATATAAGTCATGAGCAGGGAGCCCGAGGTTTCCTTGTTTCTCGGGCAGAAAGCACCATTGCCATCTCTTTAGGGCTGGATCCTGGCTGAGTTTGTCTGGGGTGAAGTGGGACAGATGTAGGAGGCCAGAGAGAGCATCACCATCGTGCTCCCGGCTTGCTCACCTCCCTCTTGTGACGAACAACTCTCAACTCTGCCACGAAGAGACAGGATCCCAAGACAGGAGGGGACTCTCCTTCCAAGGACATGCTGGGGTGAGGTGCTGGCCACAGATCCCAGGCCCTGTGGTGCTCACAGCCCAGGTCACTTGTCCTTTGTATCTTTAGGCTCCTCCCTTCCTTCACCGCGGAGGCAGTGACCATCCAAGACCGAGACAGACACTGCAGACTCTGCAGCCTGACTCCCCTCATACCAATCGTCACACCACCAATGCCCACTGTGTGACTTCCTGCAGGTCACTGAACCTGGGAGCCTCACTCTCCTCATCTGTGATGTGGGGATGATGATGGCTGTTGAGATGGCACAAGACAGCATGTGAAAAGCTGTTAGCTTGGTGCCTGACTCTTAGAGAACCGGATGACTGTTAGTCATTTCTACGTGCAGAAGTACGAGAAACACCACCACCCTGAAATTACAGAGCGCCTGTCCTCTGCCCAACAACATCATGTTTTTTCACCCTATGGCCTGATTTCCCAAATGGAGAGACTGAAGTGCAAAGAGAGGAAGTATTTTTTCTTAACTAATTGGTGGCAAAACCTGCAAGTGACCAAGAGAATGAAATTATTATTAATCTCGCTACCATATTCTCTCATTTGTGGGGTGGGGGGTAGAAATGGGGACATCTGCAACCCAGATTCTGTGCAAAAGTGCTCTTTTCAGTTGGAACTGCTCAATGGGGTCGCGGGGATTGGGCTTCATGTCTTGATTAGTTCAGGGGCTCCAGACGGGCTCCTCTTCCAGCTGGCTCCTAAAAGGTCCTTTGTCCCCCACTACTTCCTGCTATCTCCACCCCCAACCCAGATGTACTCTGATGGGGTCAGGTGGGGTGGGGAGAGGTCACTGTATACCATTTGGGGCCTGGCCACCCAAGAGCAACGTCCTCTCACCCAAGAGGCAGGAACAGAGTCCAGCTGGGGGCAAAGAGAAGGGGAGCTCCAGGGATGGCAGCAGCTGGATCATCTTTGACCGGGAACCCATCTTGTTCGAGATGGGGACAAATACAGGCCACCAAGATGATATTTTGCTATCCCTCTCCTTGTGTTGCTATCAGCTTTCTCCCTGCCCTGTCCCTTCAACTCCCACCCCTGTAGGGGGATGCAGCTGTCTGCTCTGGGTCCCTTGCCACTCCACCACAGGAGTTCCCAGCACAGGAGTTCCCAAACATATCCTGCCAGCTTGTTTCCAGGCCCCTTTCACTGCCCCTGTGGCAGTCTTCTCTCTAGAAGCACCATGCCTCTAGACAAGTACAAATCTAATTGTGAAAGCCTGTTCCCCATTCATTTTCATTGCTGCTTTGATTTATTTTATTAGCAAACTTCTTTTGTGTGATGACAGGCTTCATTACAGTGTCTATAAAAGACAATTACCTGCTCTTATCTCCTAAACTGAGGGGGAAAGAAACGAGTGGTGATGTGCATTGGGAAAACACAATGGGACCCAGAAAGAGAGCGCAGCGGAAGGGCTCACCCATGGAGGGCAACCCGAGAGAGCAGCAGGGGCTGGGGCAGAGCCTCTCTCTGTCGAGGAAATGGCTGCCTGGAAGCCAGCCAGGAATGGCACGGCACCTGACCTGCCCAGAGAGAAGGAAAAGACTGGCAGCTGGCCAAGGCTTTTGCGGTTGGCATCTCAGCTGAGGACCCCTATGAAGTTCAAACCCTAATCAGTTGCACTTGGGGGAAAGACTATAATAATTGCCACCAATCATTCAGCATTCACTGTGTGCTTAGGAGGCACATAGTGCAGCGGTTAGGAGCTTGGTTCTGGAATTAGAACTGAGGTCTCACCCAGACTGTTAAGCAAGTTATAAATCTGAAAGCCTCAGTTTCCTCCTCTGCAAAATGGGAAAAATTGCTGTGCCTACCTCCTTAGGGTTGTGGTGAGGCTAAAATGAGGTAACGTAGAAGCTTGGAGGACACCGTGAGCTATCCATATGGTGTCCTGTGGGCATGTGGCCTGTCGCTACTGGTGGAGGGCGTTGCACGAATGCTACACAACTCCCTGCTGAAAAGAAACTCACATTACTTTGAATGTATTAGTTTGTTTTCAACAAGATATGGTTTCAAGAAGTATCACCACCATGAAAGGACAACCTCAGTCATGCTGGTTTTTGGATGTTTACTGGATGCAGTTGTTAAAAAACAAACAAACAAACAAACAAACAAAACCAATAGAAAAGAACAACTTTAGTTTTAAATTTACTTCTAAATTTAAGCTGTATTTTTTTTTTTTTGAGATGGAGTCTTGCTCTGTCACCCAGGCTGGAGTGCAATGGCACAATCTCAGCTCACTGCAACCTCCACCTCCCAGGTTCAAGTGATTCTCCTGCCTCAGCCTCCCGAGTAGCTGGGATTACAGGTGCCCGCCATCATGCCCAGCCAATTTTTTTATTTTTAGTAGAGACAGGTTTTCCCCATGTTGGCCAGGCTGGTCTCGCGCTTCTGGCCTCAGGTGATCCACCCACCTTGGCCTCCCCAAATGCTGGAATTACAGGTGTGAGCCACCGTGCCCGGCCTAGTATTTTTATCTGATACAGTTTTAAGCATATGTGCATCTAAATTAATAAATTAAACATATGACTATTTCAACAATATCCTTAAGTGTTTATAGTTAGTTACTTCCCCAACAAGGGGGGATGGTTACTTTACATTAGGTTTTGACTCAGATTTGGAAATACAGCAATCTCACAGCAACCCGGTGAGGGAGGCACGATCACACCCTTTACAAATGAGGAAACTGAGGTTTACTTAACACTTTACCCAGGGTTCCTCAGTGCATAAATGGCAGAACCCAAAATGGAACCTGGGGTTGGGTCCCCCAGAACTAGGCAGATCTGAGTTCCACGGAGACTGTGCCTTCCTAGGGTCTGGACTGACCCTGTCATGGTCTTCTTCAAAGATCCCTAACAGCACTTGTATTGTCTGCAGAACAAAGGGGTCACCCTTGGCTTGCAATCAGGCCCTCTGCCACCTGCTCCCATCTATCACTTCCTACCCTCTTCACACCCCCTGGACTCCCTATGTGGATGCTGCTGACAACTGGCCGCGATGCATTCATTTTTCTGACCCAGGGACTTGTGAATTTTTCTTTCTGTGACCGTTGAAACCCCAAACAAACATTAACTATCTCATTTATTTATTTATTCATTCATTCATTCATTCATTCATTCATTCATTCATTCATTCATTCATACATGATCTGGTCATTGGTCAGGTTTGTTCTAAAAACCATGCTGGAAAAAATGGAACAGAAACGAACTGTCAAGGGTGGACCAAAGATATAGAGCCTTGAAAGCCAGGTGAAGGTGTTGGAACTTGTCGGCCAACCTGCCAACCAACCTGCCCATTTCCTCTGTCCTTCCACACCCACGCCTGAGCATCCTCTCTCCACAACCTCCCACCCATTCAGTACAGCTGCCATTTTCAACCTTGAGCCTCATCGGAAGCACCTGGAGGGCATATGAAAAAACAGCTGGCTGGGCTCCACAGCAGGGTCTGACTCAGCACCCTGGGGGGAGCCCGATAATCTGCATTTCTAGTAAGTTCCCAGGTGATGCTAATGCTGCTTGTCCAGGGATCACACTTTGAGAGCCACCGCATACTGGAATGGTGACAACCTCTCAGGTGACTGTGCCTGCCAGTTCACAGTATATTTCTTAACAGCTCTGTGAATTTGGGACTATTGGTGCCCCTTTGTAGATGAGGAAATACAAGTTCAGGAGAAAGGGCAGATGAGTCCAAGGTCTTACACAGAGTTTGTTCCAGAACTGGGCCTGGAGCCAAGGCCTTTTGACCTGTCTTGCCAGCCTCTTTCCACTCTTGTCTTCCTGCAACCACAGCCCGATCACAATAACCACAAGCACGCTGACATTAACAGCTATCATTTAGTGATCATTTATTATGTTCCAGGCACTGAGTTAAGCTTTTAATATATTTTGGCTAATATCATGCTCACAACTGCACTATGAAGTAAAGATTATTCTATCCCTAAATAATATAAAGAGGAGAGGTTAAGTCACTTTCCCAAGGTCACACAGCCCCTAGCTCATTGAATTTGCACTAGAACCCAGGCAGTTTGATGATGAAGCCCATATATGTAATAGTGTGCTGTTCTGCCTCCTTACCTGAGGGTTATGATCAGAACAGCTGCCACTTACTGAGTACCTCCTGTTTGGTTAGCTCCAGGCCAAATATATGTACCATCCCATTTAGTTCTTACAACAAACTTTTGAAGAAGTTATTTTATTACCATTTTTAAGGAAGAAAGAGCCAAGGCACCATGAGGTAGGTGTGTGCTGATTAGGGAGTAACACACACACAGGCGACTCTCGGACCACTGAGCCGCCTCCTTGGAGGAGTAGTGGGAGAAGCAGGCTCCCAGGCAGGGACACTCATGGAATTTCAAATGGCTTGCTGAGAGCCATGAGCAGAATGCCTTCCCTGTTCCCAGCAGACGGCTCTTGCACAGGCTGGGCATATGTGGCCCCAGGACAAAAATGCTGCACGTATCAGACCATATTTCCAGCATCCTTGGATAACACAGGGAATGAAAGAAATGAGGATCAGGTTCCTGGCAGCCACGCTGCAGCTGTCCGAGGCAGAGGGTGCTGGTAGGGGCAGGGAAAAGGATGGGGAAATGCATTGCCATACAGGTGCCCGGTGGTGGCCCTGGATCTCCTTCTGGTGCTTGGGCTGGCCTTTGGCAATCATTTCTCCCTCCTGTGTGGCAACTTAACCCCTCTCAGGGCTGGTCCTGACCTCTGGGCCCTTCCTGGGACATGGGCCTCTCTCTAGACTGGATACACATTTTCTCTACTCTTACCACCAGGCGGAATGACATGAGCACTGGGCTTGGAGCCAGGGCATCTGGGATTTAGCCCTAGCACTGCCACCTTCCAGCGGAGGGACCCTGCCCCGTCACCTAACCGCTCTGGGCATCAGTTCGCAATATTACCCTTGCTCAGCTTCTGGGTGTGTCCTGCCTTCTTTTCACACATCCTGTTTCACTTAGTCTTCTTGATACGACTGAGTTTTATGGAAAAAAAAATCAGAGTTTTTTTTTTTTTTTTTTTTTTTTTAAAGTCTGTCCATGTAGCCTGGGACTGGGCTAGCCTTTCAGTAACCATATCAGTATCACACAAAGCCAGCCCCAGTCTCCTGTGAGTCTTCATTCCTCTACCGAGAGAATGGATTTTCCTCTCAGAACGAGCTCAAAGATCTTCCTGACTTCTGCAGTGGAGGGTGTCCTCCCTCTCGTCCCCTCACATGGCTTTCTATCACTCCCTTGCTCTGCAAGCCTGCCTGATGGAACCCTCGTACCTGTCTCCATTTTGCCAAGGACAGTGGGGCCCACATCTGCCTCCTGAAGCAGACCCTGCAGAGTTACTCCTGACCTCAAGCCTTCCCTGGGAGTCTCGCACTGCTGACTTGTGCAGAATCTCATCTCAGAGCTTGCAAATGGCCCAAACAATGTGCTGGAATGTATATGGATGGAGGGTGGGCTGGGAGTGCTGAGAACCCAACATTTTCTTCTTTTTTTTTTTCCTTTCCTTTGAGACAAGTTCTCACTCTATCACCTAGGCTGGAGTGTAGTGTCATGAACATGGCTTACGGCAGCCTTGACCTCCCAGGCTCAAGCAATCCTCCCACCTTAGCCTCCCAAGTAGCTGGGACTATAGGAGCGCAGCACACCACCATGCCCAGCTAATTAAAATAATTTTTTTTTTTTTTTTTGTAGAGATGAGGTCTCAGTGTGTTGCCTAAAGCTGGTCTTGAACTTTTGGGCTCAAGCAATACTCCTGCCTCGACCTCCCAAAGTGTGAGAATTACAGGCATGAGGCACTGCGCCTGGCCCCTTCTTGTAACTTTTCCTGGTTACAGAAGTAATACATACTTATGATGAACACATTCAATGTTATAGACACACATTAGGTAGAAAGAGACGGCTATACTCTGAAGCCCTCCCACCCCCAATGGCCACTAGGGACAAAGGCTTCATGGCACTGTGAGTCATTTTCAGAAGTGAGATGGGCTGGGTGCAGTGGCCCATACCTGTAATGCCAGCATTTTGGGAGCCCGAGGCAGGAAGACTGCTTGAGGCCAGAAGTTCAAGACCAGCCTGGGCAACATATGGAGACCCCATCATTACAAAATATTAAAAAATTAGCTGGGAGTGGTGGTGTAGACCTGTAGTCCCAGCTATTTGGGAGGCTGAAGTGGGATGACTGCTTGAACCCTGGGGTGCTGAGGCTGCAGTGAGTTCTGATCATATCACTGCCCTCCAGCCTGGGCAACAGTGTGAGATCCTGTCTGAAAAAAATGTTTTTTTTGTGGAGACCTCCAATTTATTTTATATAATATTTTCTCATTTAGATATGCTCTAACTTATTTATCCCCAAAGGACGTGCATTTGGGTCATTTTCAATCTTCTGCTATGGTAAGTGACACTTCAGCAAATAAATCTTTGCTCATTGCTCTCTGTCTTGGATAAACTCCTGGGCATGGAATTTCAGGTCAAAGAATGTGCTTGCTCTGAAATGTAATGGATTTTGCCAAATTGCTATCCACAAAAGATAGATCCACTTACATTGCCCCAAAGCCTACATTTTTCTCACTTAATTTGGTCACGTTGTCCTGGTTGGATACTTTCTGTCTCCTGTGTCTCATAGTTGGAGATATCCTAACTGTGGCCTCCTGGGGACACTGTGCAGTTTCCTTTCTGCTCATCCTGCTGCCTCCACCCCTAATCCAACACAACCCCTCATATCTGTGTGTATCAGAGGGCTTTCCACACAGCATCTCATTTGATCCTATCTTGCGGGGTATGAAGGAAAATCGTATCAGCACAATCTGGGATGTGAGGACTGGAGGTCAAACAACTGGTCCAGGGTCCTAGGACGGAAGGAGAGCCTCCTTGCTGAGCAGCTTTCCCACCATACACCATTGTCCAAAGATGGCCTCGTAAGTGTGGGAAGGGTAGTATCAAGGAGGTTTATCAGTTGGAAGTGATGCCACTAACACACTAACAGTTACTGTAAACACTGATGTGGGCCAGAGACTGGGTATACAGAGGTGGACAAAACCTCCTGCCTGCCTCCAGGGAGCACGCGGATATGGGAGTGCAACATGGGCTGGTTCCCAGGCAGCATGGGGAGCCATCTATATAAGCTGAGACTGGAAAGATGAGTGAGGGTTGGCCAGACTAAGGAAAGGCATTTCAGGAGTGGACAGTGTGGGCCTGCAGAGAGGGGCTGGCCCATAAGCCTGGATCTTACATGCAGTCTTGTCTGGCCGAGTAAGGTAGACATCTATGGTTTGCCCTTCTCCACATCCATTCTCCCTTCTGGGCACAGCACCTGGACTTTCCTTTGGGTAACTAGCCCATCCCCACCTTCCTGGCTCCAGGATGGGCATGTGACTGCAGGTGAACAATCGCAGTATTGTTCAGGGATGGGCATGGGGCCAGCAGGTCAATGAGACTCAACCTGGGGACTTGTACAAGATGATGGGAAAAGCAGACTCTCTTTTCACGGGCTGCTGAGGATCTCCATGAGAAAAAGCCCACCTAAGAGGGAAGCCAGCTCAGATGAAATATGGCCTAGGCATTGAGAGAGACCTAGCCCAAGTGAGATGAGTGAGTCCCTGCATCCAGCCTGGCCTTAGGGTCTATCCTGGAATTTCAGTTGTGTGAGCCTATCAATTCTGGTTTTTGCTTAAATCAGATTGACCAGGGTTTTGGTTATCTGTAAGCAAGAATCCAGACTAATGCAACGGGATAAGAGGAAAAGGGGGAAGGAAGAGCAGCAGGGCCAGCTCATGAAGCTAGCTGGAGGCTAGGCTATGGAGTTAAAAGACTTGTCCAACCACTAGAACTGGGAAGATTCTGACTTCCATGTGAGAACTTTGCTCTGCTGAGAGAGACAGACAGAGAAGGAGGGAGGGAAAGGGAAAGTTAATGACTTTTCTAGAAATTTCAGAGCTGTTCGAACACTTTTTGGGGGTTTTCTCATCAGGATAGACAGTCCGGTCCGGAATCAGCCCTCAGCCCTGAAGGTACATGTTGATTGATCTTAATTTCTGAAAATACACTCATGCCTTTCAGACTGGGCTTCTCTCTGTCACCAAGAAAAGGGATCTCTTAGCAGAGATGAATCAGAGGGAATTTGGTCCTTCGTAAATGCCCGGTTCTGGCTGAAAGAGAACACGTGCATTCCAGCAGGGCGCTGCCAGGGATGAATGGGCTCACCTGTTCCCCTCAGCCCTGCAGGCAGCCTTTCTACAGGGTCCTGGGAGACAGTGCACTGGCAGATGGGCTGTTGCTGGCTCCAGGAACTCTCCTTTTCCAAGCCAGGAGAGAGAAAGCCCAAGGAGAAAAGTCTCCCTTCCGGACCTCAGGAGCCTCCTCATTACACCATCTCATTTCCTCCGGAAAGTGACGGACATAATTGGATCAAATGGAAATGTAAGCCAGCCTCCTTCCCCCTCCCGGGTGAGAGACTTCCAATATGGCTTCATTACCACGTCTATTGTAAATAACTGTGGAGAAAAATGCCATTTGTTCTGCCATAATTGCCCGATGAGCATCAGTGGAGGGGTCTTTGAAACACATAGAATGAAATCATTTGGGGCTGGTTTAGAAATTCCTCTGTGCAAATCTTTCTCTATTCACTGTTCTCCACAGAGGGCGTTTCTGAAGGGGGTCTTCTAGACCAAGGAGCCAGTTAGGAGCTTGGAGGCTGATTCTGGCCAGGGACACACTGACTTGGAGTATTCAGCCACTATTTATTAACTGCTGTCAACTAAAGAAAAAAAAAATGAAGCTTTTAAAGAATTAAAATTAGTTTTATTTAGAAGTCTTGTTGAGGATTATAGACCAAGGCCTGTAGCCTAGGAGGAGGCTTTTAGAAAGGTTCTCTCAGACTCCTCCAATGTCATATTTTAGTTTATACATAGGTGGTGAAGATTTAGTATGTGTAATATTACATCAAGGTTTGGGTGTTAGAGTACATCTGGTTATAGATTACAGAAGCATAGTCACTAATCTTGTTGGACGTTATTTTATGAGCAGAGAAAGGCGAGGACTAGGGTCATTTATCTTTGAGGGAATGTAGTGACTCAGGCAAGGGACATGGGGGGCCATGCGTTCTATCCTGTTTTGCTTTTAAAACATCTTTCCAGATTGCTGCACAGTGTCCCGGAGTCAGGGGCTTTGTGAAATTCTCCTGGCAAAGGGAAATGGGCAAACATGGCCTCTTACATTTGCTACTTTATCTCACAAAGTTTTTGGTCATAAATTAATTGTCTGGTTGTGTTGATAAGACTAATATTGATTGCCTTCTGTAGTTAGGAGGGCTCTTGTTTAGGAAGGTTGGTAATTTTTAGTTATAGTTGTATCAGACCTAGTGTGTTTTTTAGCCTTTTCTTGGAAAATATGTTTTGGATTGAATTTAGTTCTCATTAGTATGTGTGGGGGGTTTTTGATAGTGTCTTTTTTTTGTATTTAATACAATATTTTAATAGGATTATTATGAGGACATTATAGATTCTATACAGTAATATATACTTCATAGTAATAAAGTCTGTTGTAGATTGAAAAAATATGATATTTAATAAAATTGGAATATATATTTGTATACTTTTAATTGTATTATTTTTTATACTTATATTTATTAGAGTCTTTTTAATGAAAACCAATGTTGGACTAGAATTTATTGTAAATGCCTTTAGACAAGAATTTAGAATAATTCTAAATAAGTGACAAAAATAGAATAATCACAGTTAAAATTTGATAAAAGTTTTTGATTTTTTTTTTTTTTTGACACAGAGTCTCACTGGGTCACCCAGGCTGGAGTGCAGTGGCACGATCTCGGCTCACTGCAAGCTCGGCCTCCCAGCTTCCAGCAATTCTTCTGTCTTCACCTCCTGAGTAGCTGGAATTACAGGCATGCACCACCACGCCTGGCTAATTTTTGTATTTTTAGTAAAGATGGGGTTTCACGATGTTGACCAGGTTGGTCTCGAATTTAGTTATTTTATTATATGTAGTATTTTAAAATGATAACCAGAATTATGACTGACAGTGTTATATCAGAACTACTAGACTTTTATACATTTTACATAGTTTTAGAATATTTATAATTTATATAAATATAATTTTAGAAAGGATTTAATACAATAATAAAAATTATGACTCATAAAAATTGGTCTCATAGTGCCTTTTCTGTGCTGGGCCAGGCTTTAGGTACCTGGGATATGGCAGTGAGTGAAACACAAGAAGATCCCTCCCCCACTGACTACACTTTGCTGGTAAGCCTGGAATGCCTCAGAATGCATATCAACACCCACCTGGGGCAGCCCTTACCAATGCATCAGAGTTGGCCAAGCAGAGAGTAGAAACCTATTTGCTATCTCTCTCTCTCCTTCCCTCCCTCCCTCCCTCTCCCCCTCCTTCTCTCTCTCTCTTTCTTTCTTTTTTTTTTTTTTAAATGAGATGGGGTCGTGTTGTGTTGTCCAGGCTGGTCTCAAACTCTTAGGCTCAAGAGATCTTCCCACCTCGGCCACTGTTCCTGGCCCTATTTGCCACTTCCGACTTAGACTGTTATTAATTCCATTAACTAAGAGGTTGCAGAATATCCAAGTAAATTAGGAATAATCCCAGAAGAGGAAAAAAAAAAAAAAGAAAAAGAAAAAAGAAAAAAAAAATCCCAGAAAGGGTGAGGCAGAGGTCCATAAAACATGGCAGGTTTTCAGAACAGTCTGGGTATGATTTAAACAACAACAAAAATAGGTCAGAGCATGGGCTTTGGAGTCAAGCAGACCTGCGTTCGGGCCCCAGTTCTGCTTCTTCTGGCTGTGTGAGGCCTTGGTCTCAGCTTTGCTTGCCTTCCTGGTAAAACAGGTATAATAATGGTACCACTCTCCTAAGGCTGTTGTGAGGATTAAACCAGTCAGCATTTGTGAAGGGCTCAGCACACTGTCCTGTTAGCTATGATCAGGACTGAAATTCGCTTGTTACACACTGGAGTGGATGCGCCATTGTTTATAGCTGGTGTCTGTTCCGACTGTATGTGCTTGTGTCATCAGAGTTGTTACATATTTTGAATATTACCCTCTTACGTGAATATTAATTTTATTTGGGGAGGCTGGTCTCCTTATGGGAGGCAACTTCAGAACTCTGGTGATTAAAATAGATATAAACTGGCTGGGCACAGTGGCTCACACCTGTAATCCCAGCACTTTGAAAGGCCGAAGTGGGTGGATCACCTGCGGTCAGGGGGTCGAGACCAGCCTGGTCAACATGACGAAACTCCATCTCTATTAAAAACACAAAACATTAGCTAGGCGTGGTGGCGGGCACCTGTAGTCCCAGCTACTCAGGAGGCTGAGGCAGGAGAATTGCTTGAACCCAGGAGGCAGAGGCTGCAGTGAGCTGAGATTGCACCACTGCACTCCAGCCTGAGATTGAAACTCCATCTCAAAAAAAAGAAAAGAAAAAGATATAAACTGCTTTGCAAACCTAAATAACATCAGTAGAATTCTAGTTTTTTTTTTTTTTTGGCTAATCAAGAATTTATGTTCTTCAGTTCTGAACTACCCAACCACTGTTGCAGATAGTAATATTAATGTGTCAATAATAATCTTCAGGATAATTTATTAAGACGCACCTAATAAGCATGGTCTCACTTAATCCTCTCAACAACTCTGTGAGGATTAACATTTCATTAAACCCATTTTATGGAAGTAGAAACCGAGGCTCAGTGAGGTGACGATTCCTTGCCCAAGATCACACAGCTGGCAGGACATGGCAGAGCTAGGATCTGATCTTGGCACTCTAGCGCCAATACCAAAGCCTTAATTCACTGTGCCTGACAATGGTCCTTTGCATTGAAAGTTGAGGCCTGACTCGGGGGCATCAGAGTTGTGTATTCACAGGGGTCATTTCAGTAATGGTGTTATCTGTCCCTCATGGGTTGGGGATATGCCTTAGCCAGGGGTCTAAGCTGTTAGAAGCTGATTCTGACAAGCCACAAGGGCATGGGTCGAGCTAACCCTCCCCTCGGAAGGTCCAAGCCTTCACTTGAGAACAAGACAGACTCCCACAAATAAAGTGGAGAATGCAGCCTTGGAAGTTTGGGTGCTTAACTAGTTATTAGTTAACTAGTAACTCCTTTACCACTACTGTCAGAAAGCTTCTAGAGCCCATAGGCTGGTCAAGTAGGTTACAGTAAGTATTTACTCACTGAAACTTTAACAATTTCTACCAGTTATTAATTGCTGGTCATGTTCCCAGGTTGTGTGCTAAGCACTTTCTAGACATGCTCGCACTTAATCTTCACGATAGCTCTGTAAGCTAGGTAGTTATCATGATTCCCTTATTTCAGATGAGGAAAGAAAGCTCAGGGGGGTCATCTAACTTGCTCAAAGTCAGATAGCTACTGATGATGGAGTTGGGATCTGAATCTAGGCCTGTGACTTTACAACTGGAGCTTATGCTCACTGGTCTTTGTCAAAGTCCTAGAGCAACAGGTACAAAAGGGAAAACTTGAGGGGGTGACCGAGAGCACTCCTCTAGGCCTACGTATCCTGTTTGGCCTTCCTAGCTTCTCTGGCCCACTGCTTATTTGCTGGACATCTCAATCTCAGACCCGCCATCTTGAGTAGAAACAAGACCTTATTCCAACATCTTAAGAAGACACAAGGCAAATGCCAGTCAGAGCTGTGGTGAAGACCAGCCTTTGGCAGCTGGAGGGTACTCCCCTTCCCTCCCACACCTCCCCCCCCGCACCACAACAAAGAGTGGCCCATGAGCCCCTGTCTTCTTCACCCGATGGGCTGAAGGGCTGTAGAACCCTGAGGCCTCCAGTCTTTCCAAGCTCAGGCAGAAGCTGCCGCACCTACTGGGACAGGCACTCAGGAGGCTGTGCCAAGAAGGGGGCGTCCGGAGGGCTGGCTCACCTTGAAGGAGATTTCATACTGCTCCCCTCCCCAGATCTCCAAGCCTGGGTCATACCCGCCCAGCTCCCAGAACCACTTCCGATCCACGGCAAACAGTCCACCGGCCATCACGGGAGACCTGTCAGAGAAGAAGAACACGGCGTGAAGGTGCAGATGTCCTGGCCGCGTGCTCCCTGATAACGCCGTTCCCCCAATGATGGTGTTCCACGATGCCCCCTGAACACAGCCCAAGTGTCTTCCAGGGAATCCAAGGCCCTTCCAGGCATTCCCCTTTCTTGCCTACAACTTCCTTTCATAAGAGCTACATTTTAACCAAATGGGACCCGAAGTTCCTTTACACAATTAACACCTAAGAGTACTTGTGAAATGAAATCACAGTACTTTGTCCACATGGGACCTGTAGC
Source organism: Papio anubis (assembly GCF_008728515.1). Lineage (NCBI taxonomy): Eukaryota > Metazoa > Chordata > Mammalia > Primates > Cercopithecidae > Papio > Papio anubis. The sequence goes on from NW_022168165.1 coordinate 33,862, forward strand.
TGCATCATAAATATGTACATGTTAGTCCTCTCACTAAATGGTCCAAGTTGGTCTCTCCAAGCGTGTCTGTTATAGAATCTCTTAGAGAGATGAAAAAATATACAGCTTGCTGGGCCCCACCTCAGACCTGCTGAAACAATCCCCGCGGGAGGGAGCCTAGGACTCTGTTTTTGAACGTGCTCCTTTGACAACTGTTACTCAGCAGGCCGGGCATGGACGTTTGTTCTGCTGCGGTGTTTACAGAAGAAGCCACCGTTTCTGTCTTTTCAGTTAAACTGGGAGATAAGATCAACTCCATTCATTCATTCTCTCATGAGTTTGTTCATCCCGTGCCAGTTGTGAGGGAGGTGCTGGAAGAATCTCGAGGTCAATCAGTCCTTCAGGGGATGGTGGTGTAGTGGGGCAGCCCCCTCAAGACTGAGGGTGCATAAGGGACTCTGGGAGGTACACACAGAACATTATAGGAATCTGAAAGGAGTGTGTCTGTTTCCAGCTTTTGGGGTAAGGAGGATGGCTGGGGCAAGGGTCAAGGAATGAGGCTCAGGGGAGATGGCATTTAAGTGGTTTGGACAAGAGGAAATTTGGGGGAGGGAAAGGCACTGAGGGGAGGATAAAATAACGTCAGCAAGGACACAGAGACGACAAATCATGCAGTACCCACGGGAACAGGAAGTCCGCCTGGCACCATGCTAAGTGAGGAAACGTCATGCTGCTGACTGCTGGCGTCCCCCAGGGTATCTCACACAAGACTGGCACCTGGTAGGGGCCAACCAGCGTTTGCTGTGTGCAAATCTATCACAGTGGCTACATCCTTGTCTGGCTCCACTGGAAAACTCCAAACCCTCAAATCCAAACATTCCAGCAGCAACCTCCATTCCCCCTCCTGGTCCTTGGAAGTGCAAACTCATGGGAAGTGGGCTGATCGAAAAAAGCCCTTAGTCAACCCACAAGCTGCCCAAGCAGCTCATCCTTCCAGTAGCAGATGAGCCTTTACAGCACAGGCAGGACTCCTTTAAAAGGGGAGCCCCTGAATATTTACTGAGGGCTTGAATATGCTGGGTGCTGTATTGAACTAATTCATTAATATTTCATGTGGCAGGCCTCATTATCATCACCATTTTACACATGTACAACTGGAGTGCAGACAGGGAACTTGCTCAAGGCCCCATGGCTACAAAGCAGCACTGCTGGGATGTGAATCTCTAACCTAAGCCACAGTTCACACCCCTCGCCACCACAATATACTGCCTCCAGGCAGGCAGGAACACTGGAGGAGCAGGTGATGCATGCAAAGAACAGGGCATGAGAACTGGGAACCCTCACTCTCATTTCTGCTTTCCTTAACCTGCTGTGTGACCTGAGATGCAGTGTTTAACGGTTAACCTTGCGCTGCCCAGGAAGGAGGCCACTGGCCACAGGTGATGACTCTGTACTTAAAATGTGACTGGTGTGAACTGACATGTGCTGTGAGTGTGAGATACACACCAGATTTCTAAGACTTAGGATGAAAAGAGTATGAAAGAACTCAATAATTTTAAAGTGTTGGTTACATGTTAAAATGATGATATTTGAGATATACTGGTTTAAATAAGATATATTATTAAGATGAATTTTGCCTGTTTCTCTTTACCTTAAAAAGATAGTATCACATATGTGGCTTGTATTATATTGGACAGTGCTGACTTAACCTCTTTGAGCCCTATTCCCCATCTAAACAACGGAGTGATAGCTATACTTCCTATCCCACGCTGCTAGTGATATGTTGGCTGCGTCCCCACCCAAATCCCATCTTGAATTGTAGTTACCATAATCCCCAGGTGTCATGGGAGGTACCTGGTGGGAGGTAATTGAATCATGGGGGCAGTTACCCTCATGCTGCTGTTCTCATGATAGTGAGTGAGTTCTCATGAGATCTGATGGTTTTATAAGGGGCTTTTTCCTCTTCGCTCAGCACTTCTCTCTCTTGCTGCCTTGTGAAGATGTGTTTGCTTCCCCCTCTGCCATGACTGTAAGTTTCTTGAGGCCTCCCCAGCCATGTGGAACTGCAAGTCAGTTGAACTTCTTTTCTTTATAAATTACCCAGTCTCAGGCAGTTCTTTGCAGGAGTGTGAGAATGGATCAACACAGCTAGAATAGTCCTAAAAGTACCCAGTACTATAAAGAAATAAGGTATTGACTCCCCTTTGTCTTCTGGAGACTGGGGGGGTCCTGGTTTTTTTTTTGGCTGGAGCCACAAATCTACTGCCTGGAAAGGCTGACAGTGTTTCTGACTTGGTGCTTCATGGGAGACTGAAATCGAGGCTTTGCACATGAAAATCAGCCTGGGTCAAAGCAGGGGCAGGGGCCGAGGAGCTGCGCGGAATAGGCAGGATATCAGCCGTAAGGCATTTGGGATGCTTGAGGCTTTGCCTCCAGAGAGAGGCCTCTCTGCCCAGCCTGTTCCGGTTTCTGCTGTGTTCGGCAATACTAGTAACAATTCTGAGGGTCCAGTGTGTGCTACTCACTTTACTGACACCATCTCTAGCTCTCACAAAGCTCTAATTAAATTAGTCTCCTTTTCAGATGGCGATATTTGAAAATCAAAAATGTTAAATAATCTGCTCATAGTGAGTGGATAAGCTATTACTGAAGGTGGGGTCGGCCATTGAAACCATGTCTTTTAAACATCCTTGCACCATGCTGTGCCTGTAGATTGCCCACTTGCTGGGCACTCTACCATCAAGTGGGAAGGTGGGAAGCTGTGTAGAAAATGACCAGAATTTCTCTAGTGGCCACTTCCGAGGGTTCTGTCCAAGTAAAAAACAGGAGAGAGACTTCTGGAAGGAATCATGGGAGAGGATGGAGGGCCCCTCAGAAAGCATCTATGCCAGTGACTGTCAACCATGGCCACACATCAGCATCACCCGGGAGCGTTAAAACACAATGATACCTGCATCCCACCCCCAGACTCCAGTGTGACTGCTCTTGAGGGAAGCCTGGGTGTGTTTACAAGCTCCCCAGGTGATGGGTCAACAGCCAGTGCTCAGGCCAGCTACTTCAATATCCAGATGAGGAGGCTGAAGCCCCAGAAGACACTAGCTGGGCCTTTGCTACTGGCCAGCTGGATGACCTAGTCTTAACCTTTCCTTACTGTGCAACAAGGACGACGATGGGCCAAGACCTGTCCTTAAGTACCTTTCAATGAGTCTGCTTATTGCAAAGGTTCAAACAATAAAGGAGGTTCCATTACCCCCTTGGTTACCCTGAAAATTCCATTTTCTGGAGCAGTCTATTCTACCTCAGCCTCTGCAGTCATGTCAACTCGGACACGTTTTGTTTCCTCTCTGAACCACAAGGCCTCCATCAGTCAAATGAGGGTAATTCTACCAACACCTGAGGATCCGACATTATTGTGAGGATCATGCACAATAATGTCAGTAGAAATTGCTTTGCCAACACAGGCCAGATGTTAGTTACTGCTGGTGTTGGTATTATTCTACAAGGATTTAGGTCAACTGAGGATTGATTCTGAGGTATACGGAAGGTGGAGCAGACTGCATAATGTTATCGTGGCTAAATCATATCTTTGGGCCAGAAAGGGATCTAATAGTAGTGATCCACTGTGTTTAAGATAAAGGAGGCTTGGCCGGGCGCGGTGGCTCAAGCCTGTAATCCCAGCACTTTGGGAGGCCGAGACGGGTGGATCACGAGGTCAGGA
>NW_022168166.1:0-1182 GCF_008728515.1 Papio anubis
TGGTATCTCATTGTGGTTTTGATTTTCATTTCTCCAGTGACCGGTGACGATGAGCTTTTTTTCATATGTTTGTTGGCCGCATAAATGTCTTCTTTTGAAAAGTGTCTGTTCATATTTTTTGCCCACTTTTTGATGAGGTTGTTTGTTTTATTCTTGTAAATTTGCTTAAGTTCCTTATATACTCGGATATTAGCCCATTGTCAGATGGATAGATTGCAAAAATGTTCTCCTATTCTATAGGTTGCCTGTTCACTCTGATGATGGTTTCTTTTGCTGTGCAGAAGCTCTTTATTTTAATTAGATCCCATTTGTCAATTTTGGCTTGTGTTGCAATTGCTTTTAGTGTTTTGGTCATGAAGTCTTTGCCCATGACTATATACTGAATAATATTGTCTAGGTTTTCTTCTATAGTTTTTATGGTTTTAGGTCTTATTTTTAAATCTTTGAACCGTCTTGAGTTAATGTTGGTATTAGTCATAATAAAGGGGTCAAGTTTCAGTTTTCTGCCTATGGCTAGCCAGTTTTCCCAACACCATTTATTAAATAGGGAATCCTCTCCCCATTGCTTCTTTTTGTCAGGTTTGTCAAAGATCAGATGATTGTAGATGTGTGGTGTTATTTCTGAGACCTCTGTTCATTTCACTGGTTGTCTATATATCTGTTTTGGTATTAGTACCAAGCTCTTTTGGTTACTGTAGCCTTATAGTATAGTTTGAAGTCAGGTAGCGTGATGCCTCTAGCTTTGTTCTTTTCTTTTCTTTTCTTTTTATTTATTTATTTATTTATTATTATTATACTTTAAATTGTAGGGTACATGTGCATAACGTGCAGGTTTGTTACATATGTATACTTGTGCCATGTTGGTGTGCTGCACCCATCAACTCGTCATTTACATCAGGTATAACTCCCAATGCAATCCCTCCCCCCTTCCGCCTCCCCATGATAGGCCCCGGTGTGTGATGTTCCCCTTCCTGAGTCCAAGTGATCTCATTGTTCAGTTCCCACCTATGAGTGAGAACATGCACTGTTTGGTTTTCAGTTCTTGTGATAGTTTGCTAAGACTGATGGTTTCCAGCTGCATCCATGTCCCTACAAAGGACACAAACTCATCCTTTCTAATGGCTGCATAGTATTCCATGGTGTATATGTGCCACATTTTCTTAATCCAATCTGTCACTGATA
>NW_022168167.1:0-1182 GCF_008728515.1 Papio anubis
GGACAGAGAATTTGACAAAGTGGTAGCCCGTGGGGCCTGGGACGGGTGGGGAAACTACGCTTGAGTTCGGGGCTGCTGAGGGCCTGAGGGAAGGAATGGAGAGCCCAGGGGCAGAAGCAGAGGCGGGGGCTGCCCCATGGCTGCAGACGGCACCTGGGAAGAGACTCTGCTGAAGGTGGCCAGGAGGGCAAAAGTCACGGTGGCCATCGTTATATGGTGGTGGTGGGGAGAGGGACATGCCTTCTTCTTGTGCCTCTCATGTGACCCTCTCGTGGAACCTGCAGACCCTTGATGGGTCCCTTTGTTCCCTTGGGCCTCCCGAGTCTCCAGCCAGGGCCCTGGGCGCTTTGCTGGGAGCTTGGCATGAGGTCCAGCAGCCCCCATTACTACCTAGTTCCTTACCAGCCCAGGGCATCCGCCTGCCTCTTCCCTGCCTGGAAGGAAGGCCTTCAGCCTGGTGCGTTCCTGATGCAGCCTCCACCGCCTCTCAGACTCTCACACAAGCTCAGCTCCCTGTCGTGTCCTCTCAGGGCCAGGCTTCTCCTTATCACAAGCTTAGACTGTCTGAGTAACTAATTGGATTTGTGTCTGCCTCCACACGGGACCCTAAGACCCGTGGGGCTGAGACTTCATCTATGCTGGTCACAGCCCCACCCCATCCCTTCGCATGGTGCTGTCACACCCAGGCCGACCACTGACTAGCGCTGGAGGGGAGCAAACGGGAGGCCGGCCACCTGACTGATGGCCCCACACCTTTTCCCTGCAGGCTGTCCCCTTTTCTGGGACTATGCAAGGGGGTCTCCAGGACGGACTTCAGATCACTGTCAATGGGACTGTTCTCAGCTCCAGTGGAAGCAGATGTGTGTGTAATGGATGGAAATGTTTCACTCCAGCCTCATCCCTTAGTAAACCATTGCCTGAGAGCCTGGGTTAGTTCAAACAACAACATCCAAGCTCACGTGCCTGGCTCAGGGGAGGCCCAGTGCGTACCTAACCCATGCCACGGGACAGCACTCTGCAGGCACAACCTGCAGCCAGGGGCGCCATTAACCTGGACTCCGGAATGAATGGGGCCCTGGGAGCTGGCGGTCTAAGGAGGGAGAGGGATGGTCAGAGTTGGAGGATTATGTTCTGAGTTGAACCTTGCACACTGTGACTAAGAGTTACAAAAATCAAACCTCC
>NW_022168168.1:0-1182 GCF_008728515.1 Papio anubis
AGGATCACTTGAGCCCAGGAAGTCAAGGCTTGCAGTGAGCCAAGATCACGTCACTGTACTCCAGCCTGGGTGACAAAGCAAGACTGTCTCAAAACTAAAAAAGAAAACTACAGATAAGTGGCCTTGGCAACGACTTTAGGCAAAAACCCTCAAATGAGATACAGAAAGATGTTTTGTGAAGTGTGTTGTGAGCCCCGAGAAGAGCTGAGTATAGTCACCAAGGGCCCCTGTGGGCTCCACAAGGTCAGGTTGTCCTCACTCTGTGCTCTCATATCGGGGTTGCTAGACAGATGGAGCCAGGGAGTGTGACAGGCCGGGGTCTGCCTTTGATTAAGATATTTCTGGCATTCCAAAGTACATACTTCTGGAATAAATGAAGAAATATGGAATAAGTAATGGTACAGTTAGGATAAACTGGAACTGATTAAATTATAGTGTCTTAAGGTGCTAGAGGGTTCTCACTTCAATCCTGCTCTGTCCAGTACTTCTTTTTTTTTTTTTTTTGAAATGGAGTTTTGCTCTTGTTGCCCAGGCTGAAGTGCAATGGCATGATCTCAGCTCACTGCAACCTCCACCTCCCAGGTTCAAGTGATTCTCCTCCCTCAGCCTTCTGAGTAGCTGGGATTACAGGCATGCACCACTACGCCCGGCTAATTTTGTATTTTTAGTAGAGACGGGATTTCTCCATGTTGGTCAGGCTGGTCTCAAACTCCCGACCTCAGGTGATCTGCCCACCTTGGCCTCCCAAAGTGCTGGGACTACAGGTGTAAGCCACCGAGTCTGGCCTGTCTAATACTTTTATCATGTCTTGCACATTATATAGAGGCCACATTTAGCACGTATATGAATGACATAGTTTGAAGAAATAGCAAACCCACTGAATTCCAGAATCGGTGCACAAAATCCATCTTGACAGTCCACACAGAATTTTTTTTTTTTTTTTTTTTTTGAGACAAGGTCTCACTCTGTCACCCAGGCTGGAATGCAGTGGCAAAATCATAGCTCACTGCAGCCTTGAACCCCTAAGCTCAAGGGATCCTTTCGCCTCAGCCTCCCAATAGCTAGGACTATAGGCATGTCACCACACCCCACTAATTTTTTAAGTGTTTAAAAAAACACTTCCTTCCCATCCCCCGACTCCTGCTCTCAATCAAACTCTTCAAAAGACGTGTTCCCATGACT
>NW_022168169.1:0-1181 GCF_008728515.1 Papio anubis
CCAAGATACCCGCTAATGATAGAGTTCAAAGAAAAAGTAACTTTGTGTTGGAGGAATCCTTTAGAGAGCACCTTAACCAAGTGAATAAAACTATCAGGACAAATTGGTATCAGGTGCTGATACATATAGGCGGATTCAACATGACTTCTGCAAGGTTATTGGCCAAAAAACTTAAACCGTAATCGGAATCTAATCATAAAAAATATCAGTTTTATGTAAAATTCAAGCCACATATGTTTCCCATGTTTTGTGATTTCTAATAATGTATTTAAATACTCTCTCTTTAGCATCCTAGAAGACACATTTGTAAAAATTAATCCTTTTTCCTGTCTTCCAAATTATCCCAGGCAATTAATTCTATCCTTTTTAAGTGTGCATTTAAAAGTTATGTTCTTCATAGAGCTGATGGAGCATCCAGATGGAACATAAACAGTGTATTTTTCTCACTCACTGATATCTGAGGACCCACCACCATCCTCAAAAAGAATGTTTTATATCCCCACCTGCCCAGACTGATTTGTCAACAAAGGGAATACTTTCAATGTTTCAGAGTATAAATTCAAGGTGAGAATTATTTATGATATGTAAGAAGCCTGGATGGAGAGTGTCCGGAGCTGCGCGCCCCGGCCATAGCAAATAATAATGATTAAACGCCCGAGCTCTATTCCTTTCCACCTTCTACCTCCTCCCTAGATTTGTTGTTTCTCTTTTGTATCAATACCTCATAAAAGATGGCGCTCTTCCTGCTGCTTCTTCACTTGTTTTTCCCCGCGGCTGCGAAAATTGTTACTTTGTAGCGCAGGCACCATCCCGCGCCCGGGAAAATTACCAACTGACAGCGCAGGTGCAACATGACCTTCGACCAGAGAAACCAATACCTACTTGGTCACGCCCTCTGCGATGAGATCATCTCCACCTCTGGCCCAACCCCTTCCCCTCCAAGTGTATATAAGGCACTGCATTACTGCCATTAAACGAGACTTGATCAGAGCACTGTCTTGTCTCCATTTCTCGTGTCTCTTGTCCCCCAAATTCCCACTCCCTCCTCCAGGGCCTGCTTCGACGATCCCGCGGGCCGGGATACGTGGCGCCCGAACAGGGACCTGGAAACGAGGGACTCCGTGAGGAAGAGGACGCCAAAGGACGGTCGACCGCTAACCCAGACAAAAGGAGTAAAACTC
>NW_022168170.1:0-1181 GCF_008728515.1 Papio anubis
GTGGAAGGGCTGTCGTCTTCATCATGATCACCACCATCATCATCATTTTATTATCAGCTAATATTTGCTGGATACTTTCTACATTCCAGGCATTTTTCTAAATGCTTCCCAAATTATTTCATCTGATATACACAACAACCTCTGTGATATATTATTATTATCCATCTTTACGGATGCAGAAACTGAGCTCAGCAGGTGTAGGTGGTTTAGCCACTGTCACAGAAACTAGGTGGCACGCTATGTGCTGTGGGTTGAATTCAGGTAGTCCAACTTCAGAGACAGATAAGGACAGGAGCTTCTTTACCACAATGTCAAACTCTCTCATATAGCAGAGATTTATGTCTTTGCTACTCCACCTTTTAGGGATGAACACTTTTCAACTCCTTAGGTTATATACAGTCTTTCATGTACTCTTCATATTTTACCCTTGTAATAATTCTATGAGATAGTTATGATGATGTTCTAAACATTGAAGATAGAAAAATTGTAATTTGAAGAGGTCTGGTGATTGGCCCAAGAGTCTCAAGGTAGTAAGTCAAGTTCTAAAGCCCGAACTTGAACCCAGGTCTTCTAATCTTAAATCCCATGTTTAACACTTGCTTTGAATTTTTTTATTAGACACTCACATGGTTAACAATAAAATCTTTGCTTAAAATGAAACCCCCGGTGGTGACTTATAGAGTGGAAAAACTCTAAACTTCTCTGGTAACAGCTAATGTCACTGAATGACATTTGTACATGCAAAATTCACCTTTGTGGTTTGCAGTTACAAAGATTCAGCAGGAATCTTGCAGCAAGTTTACAGTGCAAGACATTAGGTTAGGATGGAGACATTCTTAATAGAGAAATATTCCTTTCTTCATGAATTAACAAACGCATTGCCATATACCACTGGACAAAGCTAGCTCTAAGTGATATCTATATGATATGCCTAAGGAACTAACTGAAATATTTTTAATACTTGCCCATATTTTATGCCCCCAATTATACACTAGGCACCTACTCTGTGAGTTAAAATCTCTCCTTTACTTTTAAATTCAGATGTATGTCAGGAGATGAATAAATAAGGACAGTAAACCATTCCCTCTACTCTCAAAAGTAAACAAATCTGGTCACTAATTAAAGTGGTAAGAGCAGGTTTTTAATCAGTATCAGTTATTGCAATATAAAAAAGAGTCTAG
>NW_022168171.1:0-1181 GCF_008728515.1 Papio anubis
TTTTTTTTTAGGCTTCTACTTGTATACTTGCCTATTCTTCTCACTCCCTGTTTTAATTTAACATAGACATGCAATGCTAGAAAATAGAATTGCTCTCTACCAGCTAAGCAGGGGGGAGACTGTGCAGTTTCTGACACTTCTCGTTGCACATGGATAAATACATCGGGCATTATAGAGACTCAGTTGTAAAAATCAACAAATGTGCTGCCTGGTTAAAATGACTAGACTCTTCTGGCTTCTTCTGTGATCTATTCCATTGTAGTTGGCTTGCATCTTGCCTAAGGCGCATATTCCAAACTCTTGATATTTTCATCCTGATAGTCATACTGGTAGTCTCCCTCGTGTGGTGCAATCTACAAACATTTTTATTTGTGTGCAAATATTTGTGTGCAGCCATTCCTCAAATATCAAATTGTTTCTCTTGGGCTGGAATTCGAAAACCCAAAGAAATGTGTGGTTTATGTGCCGGGTACAGTGGCTCACGTCTGTAATCCCAGTACTTTCAGAGGCCACGGCAGGTGGATCACAAGGTCAAGAATTTGAGGCCAGCCTCGTCAATATGGCAAAACCCTGTCTCTACTAAAAATACAAAAATTATCTGGGTGTAGTGGTGCGCACCTGTAGTCCTGTAGGGAGACCCCGCTGAAACCATTGCTATGGAACAAAAGATGAAACGCTCCTGATTGTTGTAAATTCAAAATTGCATGCAGGATTGTGTAAAGACAATGCCAGGATGGGCTGCCAGAATGAGCCAACAGCGCGTGATATACATCCCCCTGCAGAGAGCCTATAAATGGACGTGTAGTCAGGGAGGTTTCACATCACCAAGATTCCTATCTCAGAAAAGTAGATGTTCATAGCTCTGGGAATGGGATGCAACCCTTGTGGAGAGCCTATAAATTGACACATGAGGGGCGTATGTTCATATGGATAAGATAGGGTTATAAATACCCTTATCTTGCCACAGCTCTTCTAGGTCTCTTCAGGGTTTAGGCATACTCCCTTCTGAGAATTTTTTGGTTTAACTGGTTGTCTAGCTTCACGTCCTGTTTCTATTGATTGTTTGGAACCAGCTTTTCCTGCAACTGTTACTGCTGATTAATATCTTGCTAATCATAGGATATGGATTGACAGTGTTTTAAGGCTCTGTTAGAAATTACTGATGCACACACTATAATGTA
>NW_022168172.1:0-1181 GCF_008728515.1 Papio anubis
AAGAGGTGGCGAAGGGAGCATGTGCCTCAAGGCAGCCCTGGAATCCACGGTCCCTGTGGTCCCTGCGGTCCCTGCAGTGAGGTCTGGTCTGCAGGGGACGTGGATGGCCACACGGGGAGGCCCACAGACAGCCTGGACTTGGCTGCCTCAGAACTCTGGTGGACGTTGCAAATGGCCCCACACGGTTGTAGTGCACATTCCTCCGACAGAAAGAAGATGCTTGGAACTGTTCCAGGCACGAAGCCAGTGCCCTGTGAACAGTGGCCGCTGCTGTCGTGACTGGGGGCATTTGCTCTGCTCAGTTCACTTAATTGGGCCAGGAATGAGGTTGCCCTGCCTTCAACAAGCTTGGCGCATTGAACGAGGACTCAGTTGATAATATACTCTGTAAATACGCTCTCCTGGCTAGAGTGAGCAAAGCCCAGGGAGCGGGTGGTTCTCCAGTATTAGCCAGGTGTTTGTGGTGGGGCCAGCTGTGCGGCTGCCAGAGCGAATGTGACCAGGAAGCCTCTGTCCCCCCGGAGGTGGCCTGCGTTCCTGTTACACGTGCTGTAGGCAGAAGGTGGGCGCTGCTGGGGAACTTGCTCATGTTCCTGTTTTCTGATTGGAAATTCAAGGTTTCTGAGCATCCTACATCGAATTTGTACATTGCTGAGACTGTACACATTTCAACACTTGTGTTTTTTTTTTTTTTCTGCTTTTTGGATCTAGACAACGTGGTATTTGGCCGTGGCTTCCAGGACAGGCTGGATGCAGAGTGAAGTCCTCTCTGCATTCTCGATGTTTGCAGATGTCTTTTTGTATAAATTTTGTATAAACTTTGTTTTTCTTGAGACTTTCAATTGCCATGCACATAACTCTACCAGTTACAGTCGTAAGGTAACATAGGTTTTTGGTTTTACTAGGATGAACGTTTAACATTTGCATACTGGATGTGGCGGTGGAGGTCATTTATCTGCTTTTCATTTCCTTCTTGGTTATACTTAGTGACTTTCAGGTAAGGTGTGGAAGGCGTGGTACAGGGTGAATTGCAGGTCACACTGTGGCGCAGTGGACGAGAGATGCGGGCTGCAGTGGTGTGCACAGTGCATGAGAGAAAAGAGACTTCCATCCTCAAGGGAAACACAACAATTTAAACTGATGATCTAGCTTACATGAGGTCCAACAAATTCAGTTTGCAA
>NW_022168173.1:0-1181 GCF_008728515.1 Papio anubis
CACCGTGTTAGCCAGGATGGTCTCGATCTCCTGACCTCGTTATCCACCCGTCTCGGCCTCCCAAAGTGCTAGGATTACAGGCTTGAACCACCGCGCCCGGCCAATTTCAGTCTTAATACCACTTGCCTCTCTAACCGAAAACAACTTACTCAAGTGAACCTGCCCTCGTAGTACAAATCAGTACACCAGTCCTGTAAACTGGAAATGGAAAACTTCCCCTAGGGCAACTCAGAAAGAAAGTACTTAACTTCACCACCAACACCCAAAACTGGCATTCTAATTTGAACTACTTTCTGTATTCTATGGTGTGCAAGCTTTAAATGCAACTTAAGTATTAAATTATTTTAATACACTTTTATGTAAATCGTGCATTACTGCTAGCCAACATGAATATTATATAGTACTATATATGATTAACTGTACATAGCACATATCATTACATATTTACTAACAACAGTCCCCAACATGCTTACAAGCAAGTATTCTCATAAATTAATCAACTATAACACATTCTATTAAGCCTCAAAGTCCAAATGTCCCCACCCCGAATACCAACCAACCTAATTATTCACTTACCATACATAGTACATCACATCATTTGCCGGACATAGCACATCCGATTAAATAAATCCTCGTCACTACGGATACCCCTGTCCCTTGTTCACCATCCTCCGTGAAATCAATATCCCGCACAAGAGTGCTACTCTCCTCGCTCCGGGCCCATAAACCGTGGGGGTAGCTATAATGAACTGTATCTGGCATCTGGTTCTTACCTCAGGGCCATACAATCAAGATCGCCCACACGTTCCCCTTAAATAAGACATCTCGATGGATCACGGGTCTATCACCCTATTAACCAGTCACGGCAGCTCTCTATGCATTTGGTATCTTTTATCTCTGGTCTGCACGCGACCCCATCGCAGAAAGTCGGTCCCGCCACAACACGTCCCGCAGCGCCTGTCTTTGATTCCTAGTTCATGCCATTATCGATTGCACCTACGTTCAATATCCTAGCCCCACATGATTCCTACAAGGTGTTATTTAATTCATGCTTGTAAGACATATTAATAACTGTTTTACAGCCCATTCCTAATTACACTACAAAAACACAAGAAACTTTTAACAAATCCTCCCTCCCCCATCTCTGACTTCTCCCCTTAAAAACTCGCTTTTGCCAAACC
>NW_022168174.1:0-1181 GCF_008728515.1 Papio anubis
GGAGCAGGCCTGGCATCAGAGGGGGCTCTGGGGGTGGCTTAGAATGCTCCAGGGAGGTGGGTGGATGGAAGGGCTTTGAGGCAGAAGGAAAGAGGTCTGTGCCAGGAGATGGCAAATCTTGTCATCTCCGTGAGCCTGAGTGTCCCCATCAGCAAAAACGGCCCGTTGTCAGCCACCCACAGTGCTCTCCATCTGAAAGTGGTTGGATGATTGGCTATCATTGGGGTGCGAGGAATCATTAGCAGTGAGGCCAGGTTTGGGGAGCCTGAGAGGAGCTGTGCACCAAGAGGAGGGTGATTTTTGTTGTTGTTGTTTGTTTTGTTTTGTTTTTGTTTTTGAGAATCCAGAGGCCCTTATTGTCTGCTTCCTTTCTCAGCTAAACCCCTGCCCCCGGAGCCCCCAGCAGTGCCCGCTGAGGAGGAGCTGCAGCACCTGAGGAGGGAACTAGAGAGGGTGTCAGCAGAGCTCCAGGCCCACGTGGAAAACCATCAACACGTAAGTCCCCTGAACCAGCCACAAAAGGAGAGGCTTCGTGAGCAGGAGGAGAGGCTTCAGCAGCTGGCCGAGCCACAGAGCGGCGTTGAGGAGCTGGTGCGTTGCCCCAACTGGGGAGCCTGCCCTCCTCCCTAGCCCTTCAGGCCTTTGTTTCCCAACTTGTAAAATGGGGCAGTGTAGCCTTCACGTGAAATGTTACTTTTAAAGGCACCTGTGAGCCAGAGCCCTGCTCTGGTGGCTGTGGGAGAGAGTGGATGATTTTTCTAACCTGTCTCCACCCTTCCTGGTGCCATGGGAGGCAGACACCAAGTTCTGGGGTCTCCAGCTGCAGTGGGTGGCTGCTGATTCCTTCTCTCTGTCCAGAACAACGAGAACAAGAGCGCACTGCAGTTGGAGCAGCAAGTGGAGGAGCTACAGGAGACGCTGGGCGAGGTGAAGTAGATTGTAACCCCCACCCCATCCAAGAAGGGCTGGGAAGCGGGCACCAGCCTCTGGGGAGGGGAGGTGCCAGGCCAGAGGCAGCTGCAGCCTGGGGGCAGGTGACCCCAGCACCCTCCAGGGCAGTCTTATGACCGTTTCTTCCTTCCTGCCTTCTGACTTTTAGAGGTGGGTAGCCCTGGGCTCCTCCCAGGTCTGGACATCATCATCCCAGCTAGAGGCATGAAGCCCCCCAATCATAGGGGAAC
>NW_022168175.1:0-37386 GCF_008728515.1 Papio anubis
GTGGTGACAAAATCTCTAAGCATTTGCTTATCTGTAAAGGATTTTATTTCTCCTTCACTTATGAAACTTAGTTTGGCTGGATATGAAATTCTGGGTTGAAAATTCTTTTCTTTAAGAATGTTGAATATTGGCCCCCACTCTCTTCTGGCTTGGAGAGTTTCTGCCGAGAGATCTGCTGTGAGTCTGATGGGCTTCCCTTTGTGGGTAACCCGACCTTTCTCTCTGGCTGCCCTTAAGATTTTTTCCTTCATTTCAACTTTGGTGAATCTGGCAATTATGTGTCTTGGAGTTGCTCTTCTCGAGGAGTATCTTTGTGGCGTTCTCTGTATTTCCTGGATTTGAATGTTGGCCTGCCCTACTAGGTTGGGGAAGTTCTCCTGGATGATATCCTGAAGAGTTTTTTCCAACTTGGTTCCATTTTCCCCCTCACTTTCAGGCACCCCAATCAGACGGAGATTTGGTCTTTTTACATAATCCCATACTTCTTGCAGGCTTTGTTCATTTCTTTTTCTTCTTTTTTCTTTTGGTTTCTCTTCTTGCTTCATTTCATTCATTTGATCCTCAATCACTGATACTCTTTCTTCCAGTTGATCGAGTCGGTTACTGAAGCTTGTGCATTTGTCACGTATTTCTCGTGTCATGGTTTTCATCTCTTTCATTTCGTTTATGACCTTCTCTGCATTAATTAGTCTAGCCGTCAATTCTTCCACTTTTTTTCAAGATTTTTAGTTTCTTTGCGCTGGGTACGTAATTCCTCCTTTAGCTCTGAGAAATTTGATGGACTGAAGCCTTCTTCTCTCATCTCGTCAAAGTCATTCTCCGTCCAGCTTTGATCCGTTGCTGGCGATGAGCTGCGCTCCTTTGCCGGGGGAGATGTGCTCTTATTTTTTGAATTTCCAGCTTTTCTGCCCTGCTTTTTCCCCATCTTTGTGGTTTTATCTGCCTCTGGTCTTTGATGATGGTGATGTACTGATGGGGTTTTGGTGTAGGTGTCCTTCCTGTTTGATAGTTTTCCTTCTAACAGTCAGGACCCTCAGCTGTAGGTCTGTTGGAGACTGCTTGAGGTCCACTCCAGACCCTGTTTGCCTGGGTATCAGCAGCAGAGGCTGCAGAAGATAGAATATTTCTGAACAGCGAGTGTACCTGTCTGATTCTTGCTTTGGAAGCTTCCTCTCAGGGGTATACTCCACCCTGTGAGGTGTGGGGTGTCAGACTGCCCCTAGTGGGGGATGTCTCCCAGTTAGGCTACTCAGGGGTCAGGGACCCACTTGAGCAGGCAGTCTGTCCGTTCTCAGATCTCAGCCTCCGTGTTGGGAGATCCACTGCTCTCTTCAAAGCTGTCAGACAGAGTCGTTTGCGTCTGCAGAGGTTTCTGCTGCTTTGTTGTTGTTGTTGTTGTTGTTGTGTAGCTGTGCCCTGTCCCCAGAGGTGGAGTGTCAGTTGAAAATGCAGAAATCACCGGTCTTCTGTGTCGCTGGCGCTGGGAGTTGGAGACTGGAGCTGTTCCTATTCGGCCATCTTGCTCCGCCCCCCCGAATTTTTTTTTTTTTTAATTAGCTGGGCATGGTGGTAGCTGTAGTCCCAGCTACTCAGGAGGCTGAGATGAGAGGATCACTTGAGCCTGGGAGATCGAGGCTGCAGGGAGCTGTGATTGCACCACTGTGCTCTATTCTGGGTGACAGAGCAAGACCTTGTCTCAAAAAAAAAAAAAAAAAGTAAAATTTTATATGGTGAAATGTTACTCTTTCACTCCTGTCCCCGATCCTCAAATTAGCTTCCTTGAAGACAACCAAAGTTGCCAGTTCCTTACGTTTTTGCAAACATGTTATATGCAAATAATAGCAAATACACATTCAGTGAGAGGCAATAGGGTGTGGTGTTTAAGAGCTGGGACTATGGAGCAAGACTGCCTGTGGTCAAATTCTATCTCTGCCAGTTACTGTGTAACCATCAAGTCTTTTAGCTGATCTGTGCCTCAGTTTTCTCTTAATGTAAAAAGGGACTAATAATGATAGTACTTCCTTCGTAGATTTGTGAGTTGTATATGAATAAGTATGTTTATACAGCTTGCAAGAGTGACTGGCACGTAAAAATAAATAATACATTCTTTTGCACAAATGATAGCATATACACACTGTAAGGCTATTTTGCCTGTATTTTTCCATCAACAAATATCTTGGTGATCTTTTGTTTACAGCACACAAATAATACCACCTTTTTCTAATTTCCATCTAGTTTTATGGTTCTGAATACCAGTATGATAATGACTTCCAAATGTGTATCTACTAGACATTTCCACTTACATAACTAATAAAAATATTTCTAATTATCTTTGCCCTTTCTATTTATCTCATTTCCTTCATTGTAATCTAACAAATTCTTTCAGCGGTATTTTCTTTCCTTTTTCTTTCTTTTTTTTTTTGAAATGGAGTCTTGCTGTATCTCACAGGCTAGAACACTGGGGTGCAGTGGTGCGATCTCAGCTCACTGCAGTCTCTACCTCAATCGCTAATCAAGCGATTCTCCTGCCTCAGCCTCCCAAGTAGCTGGGATTACTGGCGTGCATCAGCACATCCGGCAAATTTTTTTTTTTTTTTTGTATTTTTAGTAGAAGCGGGGTTTCACCATGTTGACCAGGCTGGTCTCGAACTCCTGACCTCCAGTGATCCACCCGCCTCAGCCTCCCAAAGTGCTGGGAGTACAGGCGTGAACCATCTCGCCCAACCTGGTATTTTCAAAATACACTTCATATGTAACATTTTCTCTCTACCTATTGCTGCCAACTTAATCTAACCCAGCATCATCTCACTGAGTTGCCAAAGGCGAAAAACTTAAGACTCATTGCAAACTTTGAGCAAAATATTTTCAGCTCTCCCTCACTGCTCCTATTTAGTCTCCCTTCCAGTTTTACTCTCCTATACTCTGGTCACACATCAGTTTAAAGTCTAATTCAGGCTATTTCACATCACTCCACATTCTCTAGGAGATCTTACGCAGTTAGATTTAATTCACGAGCCCTAAGGAGAGGATAGGTTAACTGAATCCTAGTAACACTCTTATAATCTGGCCTCTTCCTTCCTTTTAAGTATCCTCTTCTGCCTCTAACTGCCTGTGTGCTCCAACCAGACTAAATATTATGCTCTATAGTGAATACCGTCCTCCCAATAGTTTACCTTATAACGGTTCCTGGAAAACTGTTCTGCTGTGGAATCATGTGACCATTCCTTCACTTCATGCTCAAATGTCAAGGCCTCAGAGAGGCCTTCCCGAAAGACCATCTAAAATAGCACTCCCTTCACTCTCTAATTTAATTTTTACCACACTTTTTCTTTATAGCACTAATCCTTAACTGATGTGTTTTTTTATTTGCATATTATCTATTCATTTATTGTCTTCTTTTCCTCACTAGAATGTAAAAATCACAAAAGCAAGTACTTTGTTTTGTTCACTTACATATCCTTATACTACAACAGTGCTCAGTATATGCTGGATTGTTAGATGAACGAACAAGGATTTTAAATAAGTGCTTCTTTAGCTATGATGAATGGCCAGTTTTTAATTACAAATCTGTCACAACCTAGTACTTTTGTAAAATGCAGTGGAAATAGTATATATGTATGTATTAGTGTCATGCTATTAAAATCAACAGGCATTAAATTGTCAGATTGCTATAAAAATTTCTAAATGTTTTCAATTTTTTGCTTATAATGAACTTCTAATAAACTTGTTGTGGTCAGCACCCTATTTGCAGACCATACTCTCAGTATCGCTGTACTAGAACATATTTACCATTTTATAGTCAGCAGTTAAAATGTGAAAGCTGAATGAAGGACGTATTCTTCTCCTTGCTAGACAAAAAGAAGCCACTTAAAAGCTGATGTCACATTATAATGGCTGAATTCCTGCAGGATTATTAACTTATAAAAAGGTTTTGTTAGTAGTACCAGGAAAATTTAATAATACCATTTCTATGCAGGGTTAAGTCTTTTTCAGTGGACTCAGTTAAAACATCATAATCTTCATTTTTTGTCTATCGTTTAATTTGAGGTTTTTAATAGCTGTTTATGTGTTACTCAGTGAAGTCTCAGTTTTACAGGTTTAAAAATATTTTATCTCAGTAAACACTGCTGTATTATACCTAATATGCTTCCGAAGATATATTGATCATTTTTTACATGTCTTGTTTGTTTTAGTTTGTTGATTACTGTTTATGTATCTGGGATGGAAGGAGAGTCATTAAATAATGACATTTGGAGTTTGGGATCTGGGTTCACAAGAAGATATATAGCTGAAAGTAAAAGCTATGAAGTTTTTAAAAATCCGTGCCTCAGTTTCCACTGGTGAATTGCAACTAGGGTTGGTGTTAATTTTAATGCTTTTTAGCTCCTGGATCTTCAAGTCATTTTGCATTAGATATCTGAAGGTAGATACTAAATTAAGTTCCTTTGGGTGTCACTTCATATGCTCAGAACAAACACTGATAAACTAGTATTATCAACTTGAGTAGTTTGAATGCTCCAGATTCCTCTTGTCTTTGAGCTATTCTCTTTCCTTATACAGTTTAATTTTACAAATTCTTTTAAACTTCCATAGTGTGGTGCAATATACTACTACTGGCAACACACAAAACTCAAAATCACTATCTTATATTTCGAAACACAAGACTATTTCTCAGTTTAGTTCTATGACTATCACAGGAAGAAACATTTTGATTTAATGATGAATGCAAAAATCCTGGAAAATCCATTTCCTGGTCACTAATTTAAATTTGTTTTCAGGATTTTGCATTTTAATTCCCTTTACATGTAATGGTTTCACTAGAACTTAAACATTTGTTTTTCAGATTTTTATCTTACATTTTGGTTTGAAGGTGGCAGCAATTATTTAATAACACAGAACTGGATCAAAAATGTAAATAGAGTTTCCGAATAACAAATTGAGCGTGCATATAGATAGAAATACAGATACAGCATACATACATACATACGTGTATTTAGAAAACATATATGTTTACATATGTAATTAAGAAAAAATAGGCCAGGCATGGTGGCTCATGCCTGTAATCCCAGCACTTTGGGAGGCTGAGGTGGGCGGATCACCTGAGGTTGAGAGTTCGAGGCCAGCCTGGCCAACATGGTGAAACCCTGTCTCTACTAAAAAATACAATAATAAGCTGGGTGTGGTGGTGCATGCCTGTAATCCCAGCTACTCGGGAGGCTGTGGCAGGAGAACCACTTGAACCCGGGAGGTGGAGGTTGCAGTGAGCCGAGATTGCGCCATTGCACTCCAGCCTGGTCAACAAGAGCGAAACTCCACTTCAAAAAAAAAAAAAAAAAAAAAGAAAATGAAAGTTTATAAACAGTGCATGCTTGCTTTTAATTATATGGGTATGTTTGCAGATAAATGAATCAGTTATTCTAAAACACTGAAAAGTTCAATTTTTTAAATAACTGAATGTTTAGCCTAAAAGGAACAAAAAGGGGAAATTATTTAGCACTACAAACTCTCTTGTTCCTTTGCCTGTATTTCCTATATTCTCACTATCTCAGTAATGAAAACAAATATGAAAAGACGGAAGTTTGAGGTGTGTGTCATACCAGTTTGTCAGAGGATGTGAAACAAATTTGAAAGTAATAAGATTTACAAATACAAGTGAACATTTAAAAGTACATTATCACTGTGGCTGGGGAGGATAGGTCAATTGGAAATTCACAAAGTACATTTTTAATGGACTTTTATGAGTTTGGTAGGATCAGTATGTTTTTCAGGTTTGGAGGTTGTGCAACTCTGAGGTGAGGAACAAAGGGAAAGGACCATATGTGGGGGTAAAGATCACAAATTGATTGTAAACATTTAAAACATCTAAGATACCTTTGACACATTTAAGTAAAGGTACTAAGGATGCATTTATATATACTCATATTTGATGATCAGAAGAGAGGTTTAGGCTTGATTAGTGTGCCCTTAATGGGTGTATTTTTAGGAGTGGGGCAAAGGAGTTGTTGAAGATGATACTACTAAATTGCTTTCTTCTGTTAGTTAGGATGAGGCTGTGTTTAAATGGAAAGTGTTAACAAGCCAAGCTGAGGTAGAGAAAATTATATTGCAGATGAGTTTATTTCTATACATTAGTTATCTTTTATTTAAACTAAAATTATGCCTGGATTGTAAAACAGAAATTCACTAGTTTCATTTCTTCATCCATTGACTTTATTTATAATCTTATATGGATAAAGTTTTGATTCATAAATATTTTAATATTTCTTCATTTCATAGCCATGAAGCTCATGACTGCTCTGGTGAATGTTGCCTTAAACCTCAGTATTCATCAGGATAATACCCAGAGACAGTATGAAGCTGAGAGAAATAAAATGATTGGGAAGAGAGCCAATGAAAGGTTGGAGTTACTACTTCAGAAACGCAAAGAGGTAAGTTGGCAACTGATGATTTTATGTTCTGTAAATGTGTGGAATATATATGACATTAGTACTTTTTAAATCCTCTGTAAAAAAGTTTATGCATATATTTAATTAGGTTATTTGATGTCAGGGTTTCCAAGTGAAACTGGAGCATTCATTGGGGATCATGTAAGTGCCGTCTGATGGCAGAAAGGAATCATAGAACATGTCTGTTTTTGAAAGAAGTTGGTCTGGGAGTTAGGCAACTCAAAAAAGTTGTAAGGCTATAGGCTCAAAAAGTATGATAAATACTAAAGTCAGAACTGGGAGCCAGCAAAGCTACATTTCCAGGAAAAAACCAAAGGCTGCATACTAGCTGATGTATAAGGCACTCCTGTGAATACGATTTTTTCCCAGTTTTATAGTGACTCCTGTGAATAAGATTGGTCTCAGTTTTACAATGACATTTTCATGTATGTGTTAAAAATGATTTTATACTTTTTTTTTTTTTTTGAGTTGGTGTTTCGCTCTTCTTGCCCAGGCTGGAGTGCCATGGTGCGATCTTGACTCACTGCAACCTCCGCCTCCCCAAAAGCGATTCTCCTGCCTCAGCCTCCCAAGTAGCTGGGAGTACAGGCATGCGCCACCACACCTGGCTAATTTTGTATTTTCAGTAGAGATGGGGTTTCTCCATGTGTTGGTCAGGCTGATCTCAAACTCCCAGCCTCAGGTGATCCATCCACCTCGGCCTCCCAAAGTGCTGAGATTACAGGTGTGAGCTACCATGCCTGGCCTGTACTGGGTTTTTAATAGGAAACATTTTTATTTATCCAATACTACATAAAATCTTAGATCTGCACTATTAGTCTATCTTATAACTTGAAAAAAGATCATCACATTACTGCAAGGGAATTATGTATGAATAATAACTTAATGGGTTCATAACAGGCAAGAAAAAGCAACACTGTTTTGATTAAATTATTAGCCATACTGTATTAGTTTGATAGGGCTGCTATGACAAAGTACCACAAACTGAATGACTTAAAAAAATAATATTATCTCGCAGGTTTGCAGGCTAGAATTCCAAGATCAAGGTGTTGGCAGGGCCATCCTCTCTTGGAAGGTGTTAGGAAGGATGTGTTCCAGGCTTCTCTCCTAGTGTCTGGTAGTTGCTTGGCTGCTGGCAGCATAATTCCAATCTTTGCATGACATTCTTCCTGTGTGTATGTCTGTCTCCAAATTTATTCTTTAGGACATCAGTCATATTGGATTAGGGTCCTACCCTACTCCAGTATGGCCCCATCTTAATGAATTAAATCTGCCACAGTCCTCTTTCCTAATTTCACATTCTGAGGTACTCGAGGTTAGAATTTCAGCTTACAAATATTTAAGGAACGTAGTTGAACCCTTCACACATACCGTACTTGAAATATTATAGAAGTAAGTACTAGAGCTAGGCTTTCGTAAGTACTGCTGACTCAGAAATATATGCCTCTTATAAAATAATTAGTTTTTATATGATAAATGCAATAAAAGTAATTGTTAACACTTGGAGGAAGTTGCAGAAATTTGAATGATTTGCTATAAAAGTATTCCCAAAATTATTTTGGTAAAGCCTGAAACAAAGCATACAGCAAAAGAATAAATCTGAGGGAATTTTATTGTCACATTCATGTCATGTATGTAGTAAAAGCAAATATTTCACTGAATATTACTATACAGTAAATTATAGAATAAATTAGAATAATAAATACCACCTTGAATGTAATTCAATGCTGTTGTTGTTTTTGAGTAATAATAAACACAAACTTTAACTCTGATCAGTTTTGTTGCCTGAAATTCGTATCTTTGCCATAGATATTTTTAATTTTGTTACTGTACTTCACCATAAGTAGCCAGGATCCTTTTTATCTTCTGTTATACCTCTTATTTTGGGAAGGTGACCTGCTCTCTGTTACAGGCTAGTGAGATGCAGAGTAATGTTTAGATACATTAGATGGAGTAGGAAGTTTCTTTTACAACATCACATATGTTAATTAGGGATGTTTCTTCAACCAAGAAAGGCAAAACCAAGCCCAGGGACCTGATTTGGACAGAAGAGGTCTGTTCCTAAGGCAGATGATATTTCAGAGATAGGAATCTGACCACACTTAGCTATGCCACCACTCCTTGTTTGTCATTGTGAAGTTTGTGTCTAGAGACAGACAGTGGAAAGTTCTGAAACCAATATGATATAAATGTATAGGAATAATGGAAATATACTGGTAATTCACACATCTGTCGTACAAGTGAGAAAAAGGGTTGAAAACTACCCAGAATGAGAATAACCAGGATTTAAAAACAATTGGAACTGTTCCTTCCAAATAAAATGACCAATATTACAATTTATATATATTTTTTCATTTCAGCTACAAGAAAATCAGGATGAAATTGAAAATATGATGAACTCTATTTTTAAGGGTATATTTGTTCATAGATACCGGTAAGAGATTTTAAAAATAATTTTGAAGGCTTTTCAATTAAACATTTATTGATTTTTTTGTGTGTGTGTGTGGCCCAGGCTAACTATAAAACTCACTAATTATGACTCGTGTTTTATTTTCTGCAAAACAACTTTGGCTGTCAGTGTCACACTACAACTATAGAAGAAATTGTATGACTGCTGCCATACCGCTGTTACACTCTTCCAAATTCAGAACATAGGCCGTTGGAAGTAGCTTATGTACTTGGATTTATACTGATGGAATATTAATTAATAGAATCATAAACTAATATGGCTTTAATAAGATATTCTTGTTTTCACATTTAAAAAATTAAATGCCCTACTTTCTTGCTCTGTGGTACTCATTTTGTTCCATGGGCAAATTAATAATTTAAAAAAAAAAAAAAAACAAAAACAAACACCTATGTGAAGCTGGGTGAAAAGAGGACAGAGAAGGGCACCCCCTGCAGTTAATGCAACAACTATATCTTCATTCTTGTTTCCTTTCAGATAAACACATTGAAATAAAAGCTGTTAGCAAAATATTTTTGTCATCCTCCATTGTGAATGATTTTAGTTTGTCTTTCTGTGAAGCCCAAGAACCTTAAAAACACTAACTATATTGTAAAAGAGCATATTTTACGTTGAATGAATGAATCATATACATATACTTGTTACCTTCTGTTGATTAGATGTGATGTAAGTAGACAGACAATAAATAGAAGCACTGTTTTCATACCCATTTGAGAGTATATTTGGCTAATTAATATAGAGCGGTGGGATGTGGTGGCTCATCCCTGTAGTCCTGACACTTCGGGAGGCTAAGGTGGGGGGATCACTTGAGACCAGGAGTTCAAGACTACGTCTCTACAGAAAATTTAAAAATCAGCCAGTTGTGGTAGCGTGCACTTGTAGTCCCAGCTACTCGGGAGGCTGAGGTGGGAGGATTGCCTGAACCCAGGAGGTCAAGGCTGCAGTGAGCCTTGATTACACCACTGCACTCCAGCCTGGGTGACATAACAAGACCCTGTCTAAAACAAAACAAAGAAATACACACATACATAGCTGACCTTTGAACAACATGGGTTTGAACTGCAAGAATTGCCTGTAAACCATTTGTTTCCAACTAAACACGGATTGAAAATACAGTATTTGTGGGATATGAAACCTGTTTATGTGGAGGGCTAACTTCTTGAATATGCAGATTACTCAGAGACAACTGTAATATTTTTGAGTATGCATGGATTTTGCTATATGTGAGCAGTCCTAGAAGCAATCCCTGTGTATACCAAGGGGCAGCTTTGTGTGTGTGTGTGTGTGTGTGTGTGTGTGTGTGTGTGTGTGTGTATCTGTTTGATAATTTATTTTAATGGAACTTAAACATTTTAACCGAAAGAACAAAATGTTCTTTTGAAATAGGTCCAGGACTTTTATGTTGAGTATGGATTGTCTGATTGGAGTTTTATGTCCGCTTTCTTGGACATACTGCGTGTGTAACATGTTACTAATATATTTGTTTTAAAAAGAACTAGAATTTCCATATACCTGCCATGCAGTCTTTGTTTTTGTTTTTTGTGTTTTTTTTAACTGCACCGTTATGGAGGTATAATTCACAAAATAAACTACACATTTAAGTTCATAATTTGATGAATTTTTGACATACATACACCTGTGTATACATACCACCACCACAACCAAGATAATGAATCTCTCCATCGTCCTTAAGTAATTCAAGTGCCAAGTTTTCTAATGGCACTTCGTAACTCCTTTCTATCTCCCTTCCTGTCATTCTGCCTTGCCATCATCCTCAAACAAGCATTGATGTGCTATCTGATTTGTTTACATTTTCTAGAATTTTATACAAATGGAATTATACAGTATATCTTGGGGGTTTTTGTTGGGGAGGGGAATCTGGCTTTTCTGAACAAAATCAGAGCTTTTTAGTCATTGAATGTGTTGCTAGCTGTAGTACACATTTTATATATATATATATATTTACATTTATATATATATATTTACATTTATATATATGTGTGTATATATATATATATTTTTTTTTAATAAGATGGAGTTTTGCTCTTGATGCCCGGGCTGGAGTGCAATGGTGCGATCTCGGCTCCCTGCAACCTCCGTCTCCTGCCTCAGCCTACTGAGTAGCTGGGATTACAGGTGTGCACCACCACACCCAGCTAATTTTGTGGGTTTTTTTTTTTTTAAAGACAGAGTCTCGCTCTGTCGCCCAGGCTAAAGTGCAGTGTCACGCAGTGTCTGCTCACTGCAAGCTCCGCCCCTTGGGTTCACACCATTCTCCTGCCTCAGCCTCCCGAGTTGCTGGGACTACAGGCACCTGCCACCACACCTGGCTAATTTTTTGTATTTTTAGTAGAGACACAGTTTCACCATGTTAGCCAGGATGGTCTCGATCTCCTGACCCCGTGATCCACCTGCGTCGGCCTCCCAAAGTGCTGGGAGTATAGGCGCGAGGCACCGCACCTGGCCGTAATTTTGTATTTTTAATAGAGGCAGAGTTTCACCATGTTGTCAGGCTGGTCTTGAACCCCTGACCTCAAGAGATCCACCCACCTTGGCCTCCCAAAGTGCTGGGATTACAGACATGAGCCACCGTGCCATTCATGCCACCACACCCGGCTGGTATTCTTGATACAAGTTCATTAACAGATGTATAGCTTTTTTTCATTTTCTTAATGGTGACCTTTACAGAGCAAATGTTTTCAATTTGTATGGCCCGATTCGTGAGTTTTTCTTCTGTGGTCATGTTTTTGGTATCTGTGAACATTGCCTAACCCTAAGATTTCTTCTGGGTTTTATTTTAGAAGTTTATTTCTATCTCTTCTATTAAGGCATATGAACCATTTTTAATTCAATTTTTGTACATGATGTGATACAAGGGCAGAAGTCTACTTTTTGCATACAAATTTTCAGTTTTCCTAGCACCATTTAATGGCAAAGTATCCTTCCCCAATTGAATTACTGTGCCATCTCTCTTGAAGATGAATTGACTATAAAAACAAGGTTTTATTTTTGGATTTTCTGTATATCCTTATTCTGATAACCAACTGCATTGAGTATGCTTTAGACGAGCTTTTAAAATTAGGTAGTGTAAGTTGTCTTACTTTATTCTTTGTTTTCAAAAAATTTTTGACTAGTATAGATTCTTTGCATTTCTATATAAATCTTAGGATCAGCTTGTCGATTTTTGAACAAAAGTTTCTGAAATTATCATAGGGATTGTAATGACTCTGTAAACCAATTTGAAGAGAATTAACCTCTTAACAATATTTAATTTATTCCTTATCTTAAGGGGGAAACAATCAGACTTTGAAATTAGGCACGATGTTATCAACTGTAAGTTTTGTATAGATACTCTTCAGTAGGATGAGGAAATTTACTTCTAGTCTGATTTTTGGGTGTTTTTATCATGATGGATTGATATTTTTCTGTATCTTTTCTGTTTTGAATGAGGTGGTCATGCAGGTTTTTTCTTTTATTCTATTAATATGGTGTATTGTGTTCATTGATTTTCAGATATTATACCAACCTTGCATTTTGGGAGAAATTCCACATGGCCATGATATACAATCCTTTTTATATGCTGCTGGATTCAGTTTGCTAGTATTTTGTTAAGGATTTGTGCATTTACTTTCATAAGGAGTAACAGTGTCAATACTAGCCTTATAGAATACACTGGGAGCCGTTCTTCCTGCTCTGTTTTCTGAAAGAATTTATGAAGGATTGGTAATATTTCTATGTTGGTAGAATTCAGCAGAGAAGCCCCTTGATCCCAGGCTTTTCTTTGTGTAAAGAGTTTTAATTACTAATTCAATTTACTTTATGTATCCTGAATTTTTTTTTATTTTGTTTTGTTTTTTATCAATGTATTTTCTTGAGACAGAGTCTCTCTCTGTCACCCAGGCTAGAGTGCAGTGGCACAATCACAACTCCCTAGAGCCTTATTCTCCTGGGCTCGAGCAGTTCTCCTGCCTCATCTCCCAAGTAGCTGGGACTGCAGGCAAACTCCACCATACCTGGCTAATTTTTTATTTTTTGTGGAAACTAGAGCTCTCTATTTTGCCCAGAATGGTTGAGAACTCTTGACCTCAAGCAGTCCTTGTGCCTCAGCCTCCCAAAATACTAGGATTATAGGTATGAGCCACTGTGCCCTGCACACTGCCAGATTTTTTGTTTTTGAGTCAGATTTGGTCATTTGTATTTCTCAGGCAATATGTCTATTTCATGCAAATTGTAAATTTAATGGCATAATATTATTCATAATATTTTGTAGTCATTTTAATTTTTGGGGGGTTGGCAGCCCCCTTATTTATTCTTGTGTGATTTGTGTCTTTTTTGTCTTTCTCCGTCTCACTATAAGTTTCAGTTTTGTTGATCTTTTCAAATAATAATGAACTTGTAGTTTTGTTGGCTTTCTCTTTTTTATTTCCTTGATTTATGTTTCAGTATTTATTATTTCTTTCTGTCTGGTTGCTTTGGTTTTAATTTGCTTTTTTTTTTTTTTTTTTTTTTGAGACAGGATCTCGCTCTGTTGTCCAAGCTGGAGTGCAGTGTCATGATCATTGCTCACTGCAGCCTTGACCTCCTGGGCTCAAGCAGTACTCCCGCCTCAGCCCCCTGAGTAGTTGGGACTACAAGCACACATCACTATGCCTGGCTAATTTTTGTTATTTTTGTAGAGTCAGGGTTTGGCCCTGTTGTCCAGGCTGGTCTTCAACTCCTGGACTCAAGTGATCCACCAACCTCAGCCTCCCAAAGTGATGGGATTACAGGTGTGAGCCATCCTTTGCTAATCTTTTCATTTTGGTTTGGTTTGGTTTTTTTGAGACAGGGTTTTACTCTGTCACCCAGGTGTGAGTGCAGTGGCACAGTCAGAGCTCACTTCAGGCTCAACGTCCTGGGCTCAGGCGATCTTCCCACCTCAGCCTCCTGAGTAGCTGGGACTATAAGCACACGCTACCATACCTGGTTAGTTTTTTGTATTTTTAGTGGAGGCGAGTTTTCACCATGTTGCCCAAGCTGGTCTCAAATTCTTGGGCTCAAACCGTCCACCAGCCTCAGCCTCCCAAAGTGCTGTGATTAGGCGTTAACTATCATTCCTGGCCTAATTATTTCTTAAGTTGAAAACTAAGATTATTCATTTTATATCCTTCCTCCTTTCTGAACTCCCCTTATTAGCTCTAAATATTCCACAAAGCACTACTGTAGCCTAGCTTCATTTTCTTGTCCTTCCTTTGTGCTGTTATTGTTGTGTATATTTTGTCTACATTAGTTACTAACCCACCTGTACTTCATTTTTTCAGTGTTCAGTCATCTCTTAATAAAATTAAGAGAAGAAAATATACTTACTGTCTTCTAATTTACTTTCCTGTTAACATTTTTGATGTTCTTCATTTTTTTCATGTGGAATTTAGTTATTGTATCGTGTTATTTTCTTTCAGTTTGAAGGACTTCATTTTGTGTCCCTTGTAAGGTAAATTTTCCCCTGCTTA
Organism: Papio anubis; assembly: GCF_008728515.1. Lineage (NCBI taxonomy): Eukaryota > Metazoa > Chordata > Mammalia > Primates > Cercopithecidae > Papio > Papio anubis. The sequence goes on from NW_022168175.1 coordinate 14,403, forward strand.
AACTGTTAAATGACATGTATATATCTGGGGACAGTCTTAGGGCTCACCTTATGTTTTCCCCCCTCAGAGATTACCGTTCTACTCTGATAATCCAACATCTAAAAATCATTTTGTGCAATTTGGTTTTTGTTTTCATTTACTTTTTTCAGGTGAGAGCATAAATTCTGTCCATCTTGGCTCTGTCATGCAGTCTTGAATTCAGAATCCATATTTTTTGATTTTCTGTCAGTCTGTAACACCAGTGTTTATTTTAATGACTCACCTTTGTTGAGTCTTGACAAAGCTTTCAACCTATTATCCTTGTAGAAACAACAATTATTCAATTTCTTACTGTTACAGTGTTGATTTGCATTTTATTTAATCAGACCTTGCATAAACTGGTATTGGATCTGTCACAGCCTGACACAACTATTCAAAACTAGAATACAAGTGTAGTTGAGAATGTGACCTACTTAGCAAAAGTGATCAGCATGCCATGGATACTAATCATTAATTTCCATAAGTATCACTCAGTCTACATTATTGATTAATAGGAGATATTACTGCATGTACTGGAAGTAGTAGGTACTATGCAGAGATGGCACTTTAAGTTACCACTTTGTGTCCCATTTACCGCCATCCACTTCCAACAAATTTGATTTTTTTGTTTTTTTGTTTTGTTTTGTTTTTGAGACAGAGTCTTGCTCTGTCGCCTAGGCTGGAGTGCAGTGGTGTGATCTTGGCTGATTGCAGCCCCCGCCTCCTGGATTCAAGTGATTCTCCTGCTTCAGCCTCCTGAGTAGCTGGGATTACAGGTGTGCGCCACCTTCCTCAGCTAATTTTCTATTTTTAATAGAGACAGGGTTTCACCATGTTGGCCTGGCTGGTCTTGAACTCCTGTCCTCAGGTGATCTTTCTGCCTCGAGCTCCCAAAGTGCTGGGATTACAAGTGTGAGCCACCGCACCCAGCCAACAAATTGGATTTTAATCTGTATGCTGCTAGATCTAAGTAATCATTTACAGTAAGTATGGAGGCCAGAAGAATGTGTTTTCTGACTGAATCCTTGTGGTATTGCTTAAGTCTAGAATTTGGGAAACTGTACCTCAGACCAAATGATCAGTTTCTTCAACAAATAAATGACAAATAATAAGAACCAGGGGATGTAAAAACACAAAATACTGAATGTGAAAAACACTCACAAATTCATATTTAATAAACAGGATATATTTTAGAATGTTGAGGAGACAGTTAGTGAATTAGAATGTAATACTGAGGAATTTACCCAGAGCACAGTAATAAAGGGATAAAAAGATATGGACAGACCTTTCTGATATGGGAAGGGTAGTGTCAGACACTTCGTCGGTCCTTTAAAAACAAGTTTCAGAAAACGAGAGAAACCCTTGATCATGGTGGTGTGCACCTGTAGTACTAGCTACACAGGAGGATGAGATGGGAGGACTGCTTGAGCCCAGGAGTTCCAGGGTGCCGTGAGCTATGATCAAGCCACTGCACTCCAGTCTGAATGACAGAGCAAGACCCCATGTCTAAAAAAATAGATACATAGAAAGAAATGTATTAGAGAGAAGTAGTACTAATGAGTACAATGTTATAAAATTAAACAGAAACTTCGGATTAAAAAAACTTAATGAGTGCTGAGTATGTTAAGAAATATATTATACATCTAGACATACCATAGTGAAAATGAAAACCATTAAAGATGAAGGCAAAGTTATAAAAGCAACCAGAAAGACTGTTATTTCAGTGATGGTAAAAGAATAACCAAGTCATTAGACCGTAAGGACAAACTTAATCAGAGGACAGATTTAAGTACTTTTGAGAAGATGAAAAACAGATGTCTTTAAGACAGTTGAGTCTTTTCATTGTTTCATATTACAATGAAACCTTTCAGAATCATGCTTTCAGAGCAGTTCTTATACAATACCATAATAGGATTTATTCTGAACAAACTGTTATTCCATTATTTAAATCTTCTTCCTAATGTTTCATCTTTGATCTAATGTGGGGGTCAGGTTGCTAGTTAAAATGTAAATATTAAGTAGAGGATATTTTTCTTTGAAAGCTAATGTATCTTTGATGTTTGATTTTTAATTTTATTAAAGCCTAAAATTTTGTTAATAGTAAAATATTAAGATGTAATGCAGGGTAACAGATAGCCATATCACCTTCTCTGTGTGAGACTCTTAGTGATGCAGTGTCTTTTTGTGTACTTTGCCACTGTTTTTACTTATTATTAAGCAACAAAAATGAGATGAAAAATAGTTTTATAAACTTGCTGCATTTTCAATACATCTAAAATAGCTCTAGCAATCAGGTGCGGTAGCTTACACCTGTAATCCCAGCACTTTGGGAGGATCACTTGAGGTCAGGAGTTCGAGACCAGCCTGGCCAACATGGCAAAACCCTATCTCTACTAATAATACAAAAAAACAGGGTGTGATGGTCCGTGCCTGTAATCCCAGCTACTCAGGAGGCTGAGGCAGGAGAATCGCTTGATCCTGGGAGGTGGAGGTTGCAGTGAGCCAAGATTGTGCCACTGCATTCCAGCCTGGGTGACGGTAGTGAGATTCCATCTCAAAAAATAAAATTAAATTAAATTAAATCTAAAATTAAATAACTCTAGTCAGCCTGAAATAATAAATGAAATATTTGTATTTAATTTGTAAACAAGACAGTTTCAGCTCTTCAGGTTTACACTTACACCTTACTACCTTTCAAAAGCCTTCCTTGACCACCTTCTCTCCTCTCCATTTTACATGCTTCTGTGTTTTCTGTAACACTACTTACTAACATTCAGCACTCACTAAGGTAGTATTTATTTTAATCATCTTATTGTAAGTTAGGATCTCTGTTCTCAAGTTCTTAGTCTAATAAAGGAAACAGTATGACTTTTCTGTAATTCTTTCAGCTATTTCTTTCTCACTAGGCTATATCATACCAAAAAATTCTCTATAATTGCTCTATTTTGGAAAATGTGATTTTTTTTTCCTCCCAGCCTGATCTTAGTGTTAAAATTGGTTGCGACCTGAATTCAATGGGTGCTGCAATTTGGATAGTGTGCCTTTTTTGGCCCATAATTATTTCTCCCTCTGGAGCTCTCATGAGATTCTTTGTACATGAGCAATAATTGTGAGTGTCAGAATATCCATATTAGCTAAGCATTGTTTTTGAAATTTGTATTATAGTCATTTTAATTTAGTCTGCATCCTTACTGGAAAAGCATCCATAAGGGTAGTACAAGAAACACTTAATTAAAATTCACTGGAGTTCAACTTCATTTTGTTATACGCAGAAAATAATTAAACTTCCATCTGCTGAGAAAGTAATCCAATGAAAACTTAAGTCTAGATACCAAATTAAAGGGTTATGTTCTCCCCAAAAGGATACATTGTAATGATCAATATTAGGTAAGTTTTTCATAGAAGCAAACATGATCATTCTTTTATGTTGTAAAATAATACAAAATACAATATAAAATGCAATAATACAAAATACAAAATAATACAACAAGCATATGCTGTAAAAAAATACAACAAAGGATTAATAGAATTGCACCTGAATTATTCTTTTATAGTTCCTTTTCTTTCTTTGAGTTTTCAAGTAAAGCCTTCATGTTTAGTTTTTCATTTCAAGGCCTAAATGCTAGGATGTTGTAAAAATTAGTCTGTCTTATGATTGTCTTTATTCCTTTCCTCTTACTATTTTTTACACCCCTGCATTGCTCTTTGCTTTGGATGCTCCCAAATGCCTCAGTTAGACATCTTTCTTAAATAGGGTGAGGCTATTGGAAATAGAGATTAGTTGTTTAAAAATAAATTTAATATGAAAACATAAAAATTGGAGGACTCTTACGTATGAGGAAATATGTTTATGTCAAAAGATATGTTGTAATCAAATCAGGGATATTTAGAATTATACTGCACTTTTATTTTATACTGCATCTCCTGGAATATACTATTAGTTCCTGGAGAGCAAGAAAGCAAATGTTGAGTAATAATAGCAATCACAGAACTGAGACTTCACTAGAGCGTGAAAGAATAATCAGTGTAGGTAATCAGAGTAGAATTCAGGGTATTATAGACATAGGGATAACCACAAACGTGTAGGTGCTGATGCACTTGAGCTATTTGGACTAAAGAACTAATTCTGTAAGTTGATTGGTTATGATTATATTTGTAAGAGCCTTTAATAATAATGAAAACTAAAAATTTTAATTATCTTTTGCCATGTAACAAATTACTCCCAAACTTGGTGGTGTCAAACATTTATCTCAGGCTGGGGGCAGTGGCTCACGCCTGTAATCCCAGCCGTGTGGGAGGCCGAGGTGGTTGTATCACCTGAGGTCAGGAGTTCGAGACCCGCCTGGCTAACATGACGTAACCCTGTCTCTATTGAAAATACAAAAATTAGCCAGATGCAGTGGTGCATGCCTATAGTCCCAGCTACTCGGGAGGCTAAGGCAGGAGAATCACTTGAACCCAGGAGGTGGAGGTTGCAGTGAGCCGAGATCACGCCACTGCACTCCAGTCTGAGTGACAGAGTGAGACTCTGTCTCAAAAAACAAACAAAAAACATTTATCTCATAATTTCTATGGGTCAGGAATTTGGGAGTAGCCCAGCTAGCTGGTTCTAGCTTAGATCTCTCATAAGATTACAATCAAAGTATCCTCCAGGTCATCTGAGGACTTGGCTGGGGTTGTAGGTTCTGCTTCCACAATGGCTGACTTACATGGCTGATGGCAGAAAGCTCTAGTTACTCATCACATGGAGCTTTCCATAGAGCACCTTGAATGGCATCAAGACATAGCCGGTGGCTTCCCCAGAGAGAGTGATCACAGAGAGAACAAAACAGTCTCTTAGCCTCAGGAGTCAGAATTCTTCATTTCTACTACATTATATTCACCACAGATACTTTACGTAGTATACCCACACTCAAGAAAAGGGGAATGAAAGGAGCAAAGAATTTATGGACATCCTTCAAAACTACCACAAGAGTTGTAATTTTACTGTGTTGTATGTGATTATTCACATGTATATATTATGTATTATGATCTATCAGGGTGGTGTCAGCAGTCAAAGTGGATTGGAGCGCTAGAACCCAAAGAGGAGACAAGTCATCTAGGGAGTTTTTCTAGCTACAGAATAGGCTCTCTGGCCACACATTGTCAAATTGCAAATCTAGAAAAGGATATTTACATTTTTAAAGTTAAGATGAGAAGGATTGGACTGGCATCTGAAGTAGACAAGGACTGGGATTCCTAGAAAACATGTGGTATGAAAATACTGGCAATGTGAAACCAACCCAAATGTCCATCAGTGATAGACTAGATAAAGCAAATGTCGTACATATAGTTCATGGAATACGATGTAGCTGTAAAAAGGAGTGAGATCATGTCCTTTCCAAGGACATGGATGAAGCTGGAAGCCATTATCCTCAGCAAACTAACACAGGAGCAGAAAACCAAACACCATATGTTTTCACTCTTAAGTGGGAGCTGAACATTGAGAACACATGGACACACACAGGGGAACAGCACACACCAGGGCCTGTTGGGAGTTGGGGGTGAGGGGAGGGAACTTAGAGGATGGGTCAGTAGGTGCAGCAAACCACCATGGCACATGTGTACCTGTGTAACAAACCTGCACGTTCTGCACTTGTAACCTGCTTTTTTTTTTTTTTTTTTTTTAGCAGAAATTAAAAAAAAAAAAAATCGGCATTGCATATAGAGAACCTGTGTTCTGAGAACATAAGCGGTTCAGTAGTCTAGTCGGTGAAACAACAAAGACATTAGAAATTAGGCATAGATGTAGAGATGGGTGTAAAAAATGTTTTGAACAGGATTTCCCTGCTGAAGATGTAAAGATAAGACTTGATGTTCTCTAGCCTGTTGCAAACAGTCATTCATAATCTCAGTATTAGTGGTAATTCTAAGAATTAACCTAACTCTAAGAGTTAGATGGAAAAGTTAGATGGAAGAATGATTTCACTGTGTATATGTGCAGTTACCATACTCGATAGTCACTAAGTTTTAATCAGCATGCTGTGCCTATTGATTTTGTCCTCATCCTGCTTCCATGAGATTGTGTAATAAGACTTAGCCTGGTTTTTATAGAATTGTTTTTTACAAGGGTAGTATAGCAGAGGAAAAATGTAATGGATCCTTGGCGGAAATACTACTTGGTAGGACTGAAAGAGCTAAAATGATATGATTTGGGTGTTTTATAGATATATTTTATAGTTGTTTTGATTTTTGAGGGGAGTTTTATTTTTGCTACTGTTAACTTGTTTTTGTTTGGACATCCCAATAGAAAACAAAGTGTACAAAGCTGTAGCTCAGAGATGGAAATTTTTAAATAGTAGGATAATACCAAGTGTCAGGCAAGGATATGAAACACTGATTTAGACATTTTTAAATATCTAATAAAGTTGAAGATGTGCATTGCTTCTCACCCAATAATTTCACTTGTAGGTATCAAAACAGTGTCTCACAGATGTTGATTATGTCCTACATTAGGTACACAGTAGCTTCAAGAAAGAATACTTACTTGCCTACTACATGTGGAGCATTTTGGTATTTTCTGTCCCATATACTTTTATGTGTTTGTTGTCACTCACTGAATCAATTTTATAATGTGCTAATGGGTCCCAATGCAGTATTTTTAAAACACTGCTCTAGGGAAACTCCCTTCACAGGGAGAAGCATACAAGAATATTCACGGAATCATTGTTAGTAAAAGCAAAACCTTGGAAACAACTTAAATTTCTATTAGTAAGATAATATATAATTTATAATATGTTTATAGAAAGAAAGAGTGGACATTGGCTAAAATTAAAACATCAGAGCTTTATAAACCAGTATGCATAAATTGCAGAATATGATTTGTGAAAAAAGCAAGTTGGAGAAGGATGCCTACAGGATAATATTTATGTAAAACAATACATATGACATTAAACAGAGATAGAATTGATATTCACTGAATCAAGGGCGGTCATTTACTCTTGGGAAGGGAGATGTATCAGAGGTATATAGGAATTTTTAACTGTATTACATTTCTTAGCTGAGCAGTGGATATGCAGTTATTCATTATATTGTTCTCTGTGCCTTGTTTTATGTCTGAAATTTTTTGTCTGAAAAAAGAAATATTCTTGTCCCACACGTGTTCAGTATTATGTAGGTCTAGGAACACCTCACAGTTTATAGTAGAGCTGCTTTTTTTTTTTTTTTTTTTTTTGGGAGACAGAATCTCGCTCTGTCACCCAGGCTGGAGTGCAGTGGCATGATCTCAGCTCACTGCAGCCTCCGCCTCCTGGGATTCAAATGATTCTCCTACCTCAGCCTCCCAAGTAGCTGGGACTACAGGGGCGCACTACCATGCCAGCTAATTTTTTGTATTTTTAGTAGAAATGGAGTTTCACCATATTAGCCAGGATGGTCTCGATCTCGTGACCCGCCCACCTCAGCCTCCCAAAGTGCTGGGATTACAGGCATGAGCCACTGTGCCCGGCCAGTAGAGCTGCTTTTTACACTATATTCATTATAAATGTCTAGATTGATGAAACTAAAGTGAAAGATTATAATAGCCAACATTTAATGGAAGGATTAATGGATGCCAAGTACAATTCTAAATCTTTTATTTGTATTAAGTGATTTTATTTTCATAGTAACTGTGAGCTAGGTGGTACTATTACAACTATTTTAGAGATGAGGAAACCTAAGAAAAAGGGAATTGCCCAAGGTCACACAGCTAGTAAATAGCAGAACCAGGATTTGAACTCAGGATGTCTTTCTCAAGAGCCTGTACTTTTAGCTACTATGTTATACAACCTCTCCATGAGAAAGAGATACTATCAAAAAATGTAGGAAAACTAAAGGTTGTAATTGGCAGTATGGCTTGGGAAGAGAATGTTTTCCCCATTTTTATCCTCAAGCAACAACAGGAGCCGAGAGAGAACTGAGACTTAGAGCAAGGAATTTTATCACCAAAGAGAAACTAAGAAAAGTGCCTTAATTATCATTAAAATTTTAGCTAAAATGATAGATTATTGCCTTTTGTAAATTGGATAATTAAAAATTACTTAAAATTTTAACATTTGTGAATGGTAAATCAGGAACTTTGATGGTTGATCTACAAAAGAAAATTAGGATTTATGATATTATACTTACTATTTTCTTAAAGCTAAGGCGAATAACCTTGTGATGAAAGATTATAAAAATGTTAACATTGTATTTGTTTACAATTCACAGATATTAGAGTAAGAAAGTCATCCCAGGAGGGTTATATTGGCTGCCTACTTATAGTGAGGTGAAAAGCCATCTAGGCAATGAGCCAGAATTCTGACTTTTGGGGTTGTTCTGCCATAACTTCACAGTATTGCCACCAAGATGGTTACCATTGTGACTAGAGGTGGATTATTCTTCCCTGTGTCTCAGCCTAAAAAATAAATTACTACAGATGAAAGACCTGTGCCTTTAATAAAGTGGGCTTTTTCTTTTAATTCATTACATGTGTGCTAACTTATAAAGATTCCCAATTCTGGCTGGTCGCAGTGGCTCATGCCTGTAATTCCAGCATTTTGGGAGACCAAGGTGGGTGGATCACTTGAGGTCAGGAGTTCGAGACCACCGTGGTCAATATGATGAAACCCCATCTCTACTAAAACTACAAAAATCACCCAGGTGGGGTGGCTTGCACCGGTAGTCCCAGCTACTTGGGAGGCTGAGGCAGGAGAATCACTTGAACCTGGGAGGCAGAAGTTGCAGTGAGCCAAAATCATGTCACTGCACTCCAGCCTGGGCAACAGAGCGAGACTCCATTTAATAGTATTTTTTTTTTAAAAAAGATTAACAGTTCTTTTGAGAAACATTATTCTGTACTTGGATGTTTTTACTCTGATTTTCTTAGAAAGTTTAACATGTTTCTTGGCTCTAATAGTTGTGAGGCTCTCAGAAAGCTCCAAATGTCATTGTCTAGCCCAGTGAAAACAGTAATTGGGCCAAAATAGTTTCATAGAAGCTTTTTTCCCCAGTTTGGTATTAGTAGTGTTTATTTTATAGAAAACATGAAAAACAGAAGATACTTAAGTTGGAGGCCATTCAGAATGCAAATATATACAAACAGCATTAGAAATATTTATTGCTTATGGAAAGTGAGTATGAATGCATTCTAGCTTTGTATATTAATTCGAGATTGTCTTATTTCTCTCTCTCTCTCTCTCTCTCTCTCCCTCTCTAGTGATGCTATAGCTGAAATTAGAGCCATTTGTATTGAAGAAATTGGAGTGTGGATGAAAATGTATAGTGATGCCTTCCTAAATGACAGTTACCTAAAATATGTTGGCTGGACTCTTCATGACAGGGTAAGTTACTCTGTTCTAACTTTGATGGAAGTTATGCTTGTCTCAGTACTAAAATGCTAGGAATCAAATTGACAGCAGTTGATTTTTCAGGAGTTGTAATCATATGGAAATTTTATGATGATGCAGCTGAATAACTATTTACTTGATGATTCTGATGAAACTTGAAGCATTTGCCCACAGGTGAAGACCCTATCTTATTTAGTTACAATATTGCCTTGAACCAAGTTTGACAACCTGGTATATATCAAGTTTTCGGAGAAAGAAAATTGTTATATTCTTTTTCTAATTCAGAATCAAAGGAGAATTCTTTTTTTTTTAATATATAAAAACCAGGCTTTTTTTTTTTTTTTTTTTTTAATTTTCTAGGACCATATCATAGTAGAGTTCTTTATCAGACTTGAATAGATTTGTTGGATTTTAGAGTATTTGATCTAAAAATCTAATTCTCCCTTCTGACTTTAAAAGGAATCCTTCATATAAGTAATCCTGAGAATAACCATAGGTAGGAGTGATAAGTTACTGGAATTTGGCCGGGTGTGGCATTTAGGTACTGTAATAGAAATACTATTAGAGTATATTAGAGCCCCAAAGTAGAGCAGTTACCATAAAAGCAACTGGAATTTTCATTCCCATTATAAGTTATTTTACAGTTTTCTGAAGTATTTTCATGGATACTACCTTATTTAATTGTTAAGAAGTTCCTGTGGTGACTTTACAGAGGAACAGCCGTCATCAGCCTTTTGCTCATCCATTGTTGATCCTTTCATTTACTTTTGTTTGCTTTCTACCTATCTTGCCTCCTGAAATACCATATTCAGTGAGCCAGTTCCATAGATCCCTATGGGCTGCCCTTCAATTATTGCCTATTACAATTATTATGTTCCCACCCCCCTTGACTGTGATGGTCAGGAGAAGCTATGTTATCTCTGCTATTCTGGGATCTTCATATCTCCATTGCTGCTGGGAGCCAAATTCTCCATTTGGTCTGTGCTGAGATTTGTCCTTAGTCTGATGACCAGGAGGAAGGTCTGTGTATTATATCAAGACAAGGGCTACTAGCATTGTCCTATAGGCACCTGCCTTACTTGAGGCTTCCATGTAGTCTTTCAGCAAAGGATGGAGTAAGGAGGAAATATATTGTCCTCTAACAAGTGGGCATGAGCCGTATTTTCAGGCCTACAAATTCAGAGGAAATGGGGAGTTCAAGATTCTCACTGCATCTACCCAGATATCCTTTAGACTTTACTTTTTTCATATCATAACTCTTATTTAGACATAAGAGACTTGCCTGGGATTCAGAGTTCTTAAATTCTGTCACACTTACAATTTAATGCTAGGCTTGGTCTTTAGTAGCATTAGTTCTCTATCTAAAGGAGATAAATGTTTCCAAAGAGGCAATACTTGGCTTTGAACTGGTGATGAAGCAGCCTGGCACTGTGATTTTCTCTTTAACCTTTCAGTGACACTCAGCAATAGCCACGCAATTTCACAGTTTTTGCAGTTACTGTTTGCCCTGCTCCCTCCAGTGTAGAAATGTTGCACAAGTTAATGCACATCCCCTTTCAAGTAAAAGTGAAAATCCTAACAAACTGCTATCCTACATCAGGAACTATCAGTACTTCATCTACTACCATTGAGTCTTACCTAATAACAATCCAGCCATCAATAATCCAATCCCAGAATCCCATTATTGAAGTCTTGATTCCCAGGACCACTCTTGGTTCCAACTATCATAGGTCACATTCCCTGGATGCCAAGCCTGAGTTGGGGACTTTTGTGCTCATGATATTTCGAGGTTTGTACTCTTAAGAGTAACCTATTGGCTGGGCATGATGGCTCACACCTGTAATCTCAGCATTTTGGGAGGCAGAGACAGACAGATCACCTGAGGTCAGGAGTTCAAGACCAGCATGGCAAAACCCTGTCTCTGCTGAAAATAGAAAACTTAGCCAGGCGTGGTGGGCACCTGTAATTTCAGCTACTCGGGAGGCTGAGACAAGAGAATCACTTGAACCCAGGAGGCAGAGGTTGCAGTGGGCCGAGATTGCACCACTGTACTCCAGCCTGGGTGACAGAGCAAGACTCTGCCTCAAAACAACAACAACAACAAAAAAACAACAGGAACCTATAAAAAAGTGAGGAAAGTATGACAAAGCAGGAAACAGACTAATGAAAATGTGGTTTCAGGAGAAGTCTAATCTCAGCTTGATCTCACAGGGAGGTTTGGAGAGTAAATTGTACCTTAGAAGATATCCTGTCCAGAAGCAAGGAGGCTGGGCTGTTTTACACTTATATCTTTCTTTATTGGCTATGGGCCTCAACCTGGGCAAGAGAAGGGGAGTGGTTGGGAGAGGAAAGATGGAGCATAACCTCCTAGGGATCTATGCGCTGGGTAGTTCTAGTAAACCATGATCCATTCTCCAGAGAAAGATAGAGATATTGAACCATTAGCAGTTAACACAGGCGGACGCTGAAGAATTAGCCCAGTAAAGGGGACCTGGACAGGGCGTCAGTAGCACCTGCCACAGGCACTTCAGCTTTCCCTTATGTGCTAGTGACTTACCAACAAGTATTACATCATCACATAGCACAGCTCATGGTATGCTAGTGTAGGCTTGAATCAGCTTACGAAAGAGTGATTATGCATCTCTTTTCATAAATGAGTTCATTGACATCTCATTGGTAATATTGGCTATGAAGGCACTATTTATATTAAATAAATTTGCAAATAGAACAATTCAGAATCCTGTTCCTCAGAGCTGGTTGGTAAAACTTCTGCCAGCATATCTCTGCACTTAATCCCTACAATAATTTTATAAATGAGAAACCTGAGTATCAGAGTGATTAATAATATACTTAATATACTTATCTTACATGTAGCTAATAAATTATATAAACTGGAACTAAAATTTAGTTGTGTCTGATTCCAGAACTTGGACTCCTACTGTTACAGCACATAGCTTCTTTTAGAGGATAGAAACTAATCCCCTTTAAGTCTTTTGAGAGACTTGTCTAGATTTCTAGGTGATCCTGAATGCATTTTGGTCACCATCATCGTGTACTCCAAGTTAATGACTTTATTAAAGACATTCCACCAATAAATAGCACTCCTAGGACTCTTCACTGTGTCATTTTGCCTCTGTTTTAAACATTGCGTTATTTCTGTTTTCCTGACTGCTGTCCCTGGAATATAAAATGAATCCAGTAAATATTTGTTGCGTGAATAAATGATGACCTTTTAGTATAAAAATCAGGTCTTTCCATGGGATTATTCAATAATTACATAAAGGGCAAATAAACATACTTTTCCCTAATTATAGGTTTAAAATTCTCTCTCTGTGCCTCTGGATGATGTGGGATATACTACATGTTGAGTCAGAGTTGATAAATACTTGAAATAGGCATAACTTACTCTCAAGTAACTAAGGTGTTTTCAGTGCTTTTTTTTTTTTTTTTTACATATAAGGGCAACACACACTATATAATTCTTCAGTCTCATCCTGTGTTGAGTTACAATATGCAGTAAGTTGAATGGTTAAGCTAAATTTTAGTCCTCATATAGACTTGAAAACTGTAGTGTGGAATTGATTCCTTATGTTGTGCTTTTATTTGTATTTCTGAAGCAAGGGGAAGTCAGGCTGAAGTGTTTGAAAGCTCTACAGAGTCTGTATACCAATAGAGAATTATTCCCCAAATTGGAACTATTCACTAACCGATTCAAGGTAAGCATCAAGAATGATAAGCTTATTTAATTTTTCTCTTTACAAATGCTAGTTACAGCTAGTTTAGCAAATTACATTATCATATAAGTGTTTAGTTCATATTCTTTATTACAGCAGTCCCTAGCCTTTTTGGCACCAGGGACCAGTTTCATGGAAGACAGTTTTTTCCATGGACTGAGGTGGGGGTTGAGGGGATGGTTTCAGGATGATTCAAGTACATTACATTTATTGGGCACTGTATTTCTGTTATTACATTGTAATATGTAATGAAACAGTTATACAACTCACCACAATGTATATGTTTGCACAATCATTGCAGCCCTGAACTTGTTTTCCTGCAACTAGATGGTCCCATCTAGGGGTAATGGGAGACAGTAACAGATCATCAGGCATTAGATTCTCATAAGGAGCACACAGCACAGATCCCTTGCATGCACAGTTCACAATAGGGTTCATGTTCCTGTTGTTCCTATTGAAAATCTAATGTCACTGCTGATGTGACAAGAGATGGAGTTCAGGCAGTAGTGGGAGTGATGGAGAATAGCTGTAAATACAGATGAAACAACTTCGCTGGCTCACTTGCTCACCTGCCACTCACCCCTTGCTGCGTGGCCCAGTTCCTAACAGGCTACAGACCAGGCTTGGGGACCCCTGCTTTTACTACATGTTCTTTAAATAAACTCATATGAAATAGATAAGTGAATCTCTGCTTTACAAAAGATATTACCATGAGTTCTTATTTATTACCTTTGGAAGAAGGTTCACCTGCTTAATTTTCTTTACAGCTTTTTATAAAGATAGTAATTTTGTAAGTTAAGGCTTACCTGATACAGGGTTTAGGGAATAGCAATTGTTGAGAAAGGTTTTAAATTACAAACATTTATACTAATATCCCCTTTGTGTGAGTAGGACTATGATACTGCAGTTTCAAGAGTAAAGCTTTTTCTTTAACCGATCATTAGTATTGCATATATATCCCAGAATACATTATATTAGGTCTGTCCCAGCTTATTTTCTGTTCATAGTTGGTGTGTTTTACAACGTTTTTTTTCAGGATCGCATTGTGTCAATGACACTTGATAAAGAGTATGATGTTGCTGTGGAAGCTATTCGATTGGTTACTCTGATACTTCAGTAAGTAATATCTATTACTGTTTTAACTTTATTGATATTTTAATGCTTTTTCCCCAGGATTTTTAATGTCCTATCTATGTATAGTCCTTATGTATATATTTATCATTTTAGGTTCTACTTCTACGTTTTAAGATTAGATTTAAAACAGTGTTTTCTGTTTTTTTCTGTTTTTGTTTTTTATTTTAACTATTGTTTACTTCTTCCACATAAAAATTACCTAGAGAAAATATCAATGATGTAACTTACCTTTCTGTTTAAAACAAAGCAGGCCCAGTATGTTGGCTCCTACCTATAATCCCAGCATTTTGGGAGGCTGAGGTGGGAGGATCACTTGAGCCCAGAGGTTCAAGAACAGCCTGGGCAACATAGAGGAGACCCTGTCTCTACAAATAATAAAAAAAATTAACTGGCATGGTGGCACATGCCTGTTGTCCTAGCTACTTAGGAGGCTAAGGTGGGAGGGTAGCTTGAGCCCAGGAGGTCAAAGCTGCAGTGAGTCGTGATGGAGCCACTGCATTCCAGCATAGATGATAATAGCAGGACCCTGTATCAAAAATAAATGAATGAAAGAATGAATGAATGACTCAGAGAGAAAGAAGGCTGCAAAAGGAAGAACCCTCAAAGGGACAGTTTCCCAAATAGGCTTTTTTTTGGAATTATATAGAAGAAAAAAATAAAGCAATTAAATTGTCTGACTAATATGATAGAGATTTCAAAATAGAAATGTTATAGCTGTATTTCTACGGGTTTGACTAAAAACTAGATAGAATCTATGTGAGAGAATATATCCTAGCAAAGTCATACATAACAAATCCTCCTCTTCCTATTTTGTGATGGTACATCTATCACGAACTAAATATCTATGCGGGGATCTACTGTTGTTTGAAATCCTTTTACATTTTGGCTCTAACACTGTGCTCTTTATTATTGTGGCTTTATAATACATGTTCTAAATATGGGGTCGTTTTCTCCTCTTTGTCTTTTTTTTCAAAATCTAATTACCTTCTTATGGCTGCTTTTTGTTTGATATGAATTTTAAAAATATACTTGTCAAGTGCCTCAAAAACCCTGCCTGGGATTTTGAATATTGGAACTCCATTGACTTTTATGATAAATTTAGGAGAATTTAAAGTACTTTGTTATGTTATATCACTTATGCATGAACATGCTGGAATTCTCCTCTTTTTTAAAGAGAAGAATTCTTACTGTATTGCTCGTGCTGGAGTATATTAACAGATGTGATCATGGCACATTAAAACTGCTAACTCCTGAACTGAGGTGATCCTCTTTTCTTAGCCTCACAAGTAGCTGGGATGGCAGGCATATACCTCCATGCCCAGCTGGATTTCTTTCTTTAAATATCATTAGGTCTTAATGGGTTTAATTTTCTCATAGAGGTGTGCATTATTTAGTAAGTTAATTCTGAAATACCTTATGCTATTTTTGTTAGAATAGTATTTAGTATTTTCTGCTTGGTTACTGCTGAGGAAGAGAACCTTTAATTTTTGTGTTGGTCTAGTATGTGGACCCTATTTGAACTCTTAGGTTCTGAGTTCCAAAATGCATTCTAGTAGTTTGTTGATTTTGTTGATTTTAGTATGTAGATTATCATATAACCTGCAAACAGTTTCAGTTCAGTTTTGTCTCTTCCTTTTCCCTTTTTTTTTTTTTTTTTTTTGAGACAGAGTCTTGCTCTGTTGCGCAGTCTAGAATGCGGTGGCGTGGTCTCAGCTTACAACCTCCACCTCTTGGTTCAAGCGATTGTCCTGCCTCAGCCTCCCAAGTAGCCGGGATTACAGGCACATGCCACCAAGCCCAGCTAATTTTTATATTTTTAGTAGAGACGGAGTTTCACCATGTTGGCCAGGCTGG
This sequence comes from Papio anubis, assembly GCF_008728515.1. NCBI lineage: Eukaryota > Metazoa > Chordata > Mammalia > Primates > Cercopithecidae > Papio > Papio anubis. Next base: position 30,487 of record NW_022168175.1, read on the forward strand.
TCTCGAATCCCTGACCTCAAGTGATCCACCCACCTGGACCTCCTAAAGTGCTGGGATTACAGATATGAGCCACCATGCCTGACCTGTCTCTCCCTTTTCTAACCTTGTAACTTTTATTTCATTCTCTTGTCTAATTGCATAGACAGCACCTTCAGCACTGTAACAGTGTCACTGATAGCTATTCCTGTTCTTGTCCTAGGAAATCATTTAAAATTATTTGTTTCTGTCATAGATTTTAATATGATAGAAGTTCCTTTGCATTCTGAGTTTTCTGGGATTTTTGTTTCATTAACGTGCCTAAGTTAAATTAATAGACTTGTCTAATGGTAAACACTATTGCATTGCTAGAATAAATTTTTTTAACATGATATATTTTGTTTTATTTAAATGCAGTATTATATTTAATATCTTAGGATTTTACGTTCGTGTTGATGAGTAAATTTGACATTTTTTTCTTGTCCTTTTCCAACTTCAAAATCAAGGTTGTAGTCTTGTATTCTCTTTGTAAAATACCTTTTTTTGTTTTTTTGGAGACAGAGCCTTACTCTGTCACCCAGACTGGAGTGCAGTGGTATGATCTCAGTTCACTGCAACCTTCACCTCCCAGGTTTAAGAGATTCTCATATCTCACCCTCCCGAGTAGCTGGGATTATAGGCACGCACCACCACGCTCAGCTACTTTTTTTATTTTAATAGAGATGGAGTTTTGCCATGTTGGCCAGGTTGATGTTGAACTCCTGACCTGAAGTGATCTACCCACCTCAGCCTCCCAAAGTGCTGGGATTTCAGGCGTGAGTCACTGAGCCGGGCTGTAAGATACTTTCAATAGTTTCTTGCCTTTTTTTTTTTTTTCCTCTTCTGAAAGAAGTGTCCTAAGACAGAGATTAATTATTTCTTGAAACTATAAGAGAATTATCTTATTAAAACTGTGACAGTCAATTTCTTTCTTTTTTTTCTTGGATACAGAGTCTCACTAAGTCACCCAGGCTAGAGTGCACTGGCGCAATCTCAGCTCACTGCAACCTCTGCCTCCCAGATTCAGGTGATTCTTATGCCACAGCCTCCCGGTAGCTGAGGTTACAGGCACGTGGCATCACGCCTTATTTTTGTATTTTTAGTAGAGATGGGACTTCACTATGTTGGCCAGGCCCGTCTTGAACTCCTGACCTCAAGTGATCCACCTCCTTGGCCTCCCAAAGTGCTGGGATTAACAGGCGTGAGCCACCCTGCCCAGCCAGTTTTTAATTTCTTTTGTGCAAGAGGTCTGTTATCATTTCTATTTCTTCCGTGATTAACCATCTAAATTAAATTCTATTGGCTGAGCGCAGTACCTCATGCTTGTAATCCAAACACTGTAAGAGGTTGAGCCGGGCAGATAACTTGAGGTCAGGAGTTCGAGAGCAGCCTGGCCAACATGGTGAAACCCCATCTCTACTAAAAATACAGAAAATTAGTCGGGTGTGGTGGCAGGCACCTGTAATCCCAACTACTCAGGAGGCTGAGGCAGGAGAATCGCTTGAACCCAGGAGACGGAGGTTGCTGTGAGCCGAGATAGGGCCACTGCACTTCAGCCTCTGCGAAAGAAACTGTCTCAAAAAAAAAAAAATTAATTAATTAATTGTTATTTCTTTTGTGTTACTGTTGACATTTTTGCAAACTTTTAAAAATGTTTTATCACAGTTTTATAATTTTATAGTTCATGATCTTCTTATTACTTTCCAAGACTCATTCTTTCTTAATTCTTTTCATCCTCTATTTTATTCGTATTCTCTTTTTCTTCATAAGTCATGTCAGGTTTGTCCATCTTACTGTTTGTAAAGAACCAGGTTCTTTTAGCTCATTTGTTTTTTGTTTTCTAATAACTATATCTAAAGTAATAAATACACCTTTAAGTACTCATGTATGTCCTAAAAATTTAGACATGTAGTATTTTAATAGACAATAATAAATAAATGTCTGTGAAACCTTTAATTACCTTTGTGGTTTCCAGTGTAATTGCAGGTTACTTGGAAGTATGTTTTTATTCTACCCAAATTTTTTTTTTTTTTTTTTTTTGGAGACTGAGTCTGGCTGGCTCTGTCGCCCAGGCTAGAGTGCAGTGGCACAATCTTGACTCACTGCAACCTCTGCCTCCCAGGTTCAAGCGATTCTCCTGCCTCTGCCTCCCAAGTAGCTGAGACTACAGGTACACATCAACACGCCTGGCTAATTTTTGTATTTTCAGTAGAGATAGGGTTTTGCTGTGTTGGCCAGGCTGGTCTCTAACTCCTGACCTCAGGTAATCCACCCTCCTTCGCCACCCAAAGTGCTGGGATTATAGGCATGAGCCACCGCGCCTGGCTCTAAGATTTTAAGCTGTAGAAGAAGGCCAGACGCAGTGGCTCATGCCTATAACCCCAGCACTTTGGGAGGATGAAGCAGGTAGATTACCTGAAGTCAGGAGTTAGAGAACAGTCTGGCCAACATGACGAAACCTCATTTCTACTAAAAATACAAAAAATTAGCTGAGCGTGGTGTTGGGTGCCTATAATCTCAGCTGCTCGGGTGGCTGAGGCAGGAGAATCACTTGAAACCGGGAGGCAGAAGTTGTGGTGAACCAAGATCATGCTGTTGCACTCCAGCCTGGGTGACACAGCAAGACCCTGTCTCAAAATAAATAAATAAATAAATAAAAAGTAGAATAATTGTGGGCATTTTATTTTCTTCTTGTTGAATCTTTATTTTCTGAATTTTGTGTTATTGTCTTTTATACTAAAAGAAGAAACATAACTTTCAAAGTAAGATGAAAGATGAGACAAAAATTATTAAGCCTTGAATTTTATAGTGAACTTTACAAAGTTTAAATAAAAGTAAAACTGAAAATAAACATTTGCTTTAGATCAGATGTTACTTTCTGTATTTTTCAGTGGAAGTGAAGAAGCTCTTTCCAATGAAGACTGTGAAAATGTTTACCACTTGGTGTACTCGGCACATCGCCCTGTTGCTGTGGCAGCTGGAGAGTTCCTTCACAAAAAGTGAGCTGATTATCTTTGAAAACAGATTCTACTTTTCTATGTTGTTTTGTTGTTGTTTTAGAGTTTGTAGGAGAGAGTAATAGTGACTGAACACAGTGCTGAAAATGTCCATCTCATACTCTGAGGGCTATAACAGCCTCATAGCCTATGTATACATTATGAATCACACCCTTCAGGATGCTGTACCTTGTGACATACTCCTTTTTTCTGAAATCTGAGAGGATGATTCTCAGCTAGATGTGAGTGGAGATTGGAGGAGTGCATGAAACTTATAAAAGCTAACATAATTGATAATTCATCACTAGTTTTTTCTTTAAAATTCTGAGATTTGATCTTACTTTCTCAACATTTGTAATCTAAATGTGAAGCAGTATCACCTTTAAAATGCCTCCCAAGTTTTAATGTTTTTTCATTTTCTCCATTATGATGATTGATTATTTATTTATTTTTTAATTTTTTGAGATGGAGTTTCGCTCTTGTTGCCCAGGCTACAGTACAGTGGCACAATCTCGACTCACCACAACTTCTGCCTCCCAGGTTCAAGTGATTGTCCTGCCTCAGCCTCCCAAGTAGCTGGGATTACAGTCATGCACCATCCTGCCCAGCTAATTTTATATTTTTATTAGAGACAGGGTTTCTTCATGTTGGTCAGGCTGGTGTTGAACGCCCGACCTCAGGTAATTCGCCTGCCTCAGCCACTCAGAGTACTGGGATTACAGGCGTGAGCCACCACACCTGGGCATGATGAGGATTATTTTAATCAGTAATTCATAGTAATTCTGAAAGTTTTATATATATATAGTTGCAGTTTAATTTTTTTTTAAACCTTATTTTTTGGTAAAGCATAAAGCTAATGAGAGTATATGCATGTGAACACTTAGGAAGGACATTTTTTATTGTGATTTACTGTATATGTTGTATAATTAGATTAGTTCATTCTGTAAAACATTTTAAAATATATTATATATGTGTGTGTGTGTGTGTGTGTATACATATATATATATTTTTTTTGAGAGATGGGGTCTTGCTGTCTTGCCCAGGCTGGTCTTGAACTCCTGGCCTCAAGTGATCCTCCCACCTCAGCCTCCCAAAGTGTTGGGATTACAGGCATGAGCCATTGCACCTAGCTGATTAATTCATTTTTAAACTATAAACATATTCTTGGTTATATGTGTATATCTTTTGCTTTGCTTTGTGTTTTGGTTTTTTGTTTATGGATTTAAATTACTAGCTTTGAATAATATTCACAGGTGATTACAAAAGTTTATTATATATGCTAACTTCGTATTATGCTGAAATACAAATATAAATCATGGACTAGGCAACTGCTGTGCATCAGTGACTAACTTTGATAATGAGCAGGCCTGGCCTCTATCCAGTATCTGCATTCAGTGCTACAATAAAAATTGTTCTCTACTCACTTGTACCTTTCAAAGTGAGAAAAGTTATTTGAGTGTAAGAAATCTCCGTTAAGAAAGAAACCAGCTACTTACTGTGCATGCTGGCAATGAAAATGAAGAGGAAGAAAGTCAAGGTTTTCAGGCATGACTTAAAATAATATTGAATTTCCTAGTGACTCTGACACCTCTGGCTAGTAAAATAATGCTGATTTTATATTTATCTTTGGATGTTGTCTGTCACCGATATCAAGGAGGTACTGTAGCCTTTCTTTTTTCAGGTTTATTATATTCTAATTAGTCTATTCTCCACTTAACTTGTCAAAGAACTTTGTGTTTTTAGAAATAATTTGTTGTTTCTGTAGTTTCAGAGAGAAAATAAACTTGAGATGGGTTCTCTGTATAGTAGAAGCCATAAACTGGTAACTCTTAAGTTAGAAAAAGTCTTACTTAGAATGTACTTATTTTATATCTGTATTATATTTTTCTATGTTTGAAATATTGGCTAAATTTTTTATACTTTAAAAATTGATAGACATTTATAGAGTACATGTGATATTTTGATACATGCATCTAATGTGTAATGGTCAAATTAGGTAAGTAGGATATCCATCACCTCAAATATGTATTATTTCTTTGTGTTGGGAACTTTCCAAATCTTCTATTAATAGCTATTTTGAAATATTCCATAAATTATTGTTAACTATAGTCACCCTACTGTGCTATCAAACACTAAAACTTATTTCTTCTAACTGTATTTTTGGACCCATTAACCAACCTCTCTTTATTCCGCCCTCTGGTAGCAATCATTGTACTGTGCCTCCAGGAGATCAACCTTTTTTTAACTCCCACATATAAGTGAGAACATGAGATATTTGTCCTTCTGTGCTTGGCTTAATTCACTTAACATAATGTCATCTAGTTCCATCTGTGTCACTGCAAATGACAGAATTTCCTTTTTATGGCTAAATAATATTCCATTGTGTATAAATACCACATTTGTTTATCCATTCAAACGTTGATGGACACTTAGGTTGATTCCATGTCTCACTACTATCAATAGTACTGTACTGAACATGGCAGTGCAGATAGCTCTTTGATATGCTGATTTTTTTTTTCTTGTAGATATATACTTAGCAGTGGAGTTGCTTGATCACATGGTAGATGTTTTTAGTTTTTTGAGGAACCTCCATACTGTTTTCCACAGTTGCTATACTAGTTTAGCTTCCTACGAACAGTGTACTAGCATTCCCCTTTCTCTGCATCCTGGCCAGCATGTTATTCTTTTGTCTTTTTGATAATAACTGTTGAAAATGAGGTAAGATGATATCTCATTGTGATTTTGTATTTGCATTTTCTTTGTAATAAATGATGAGAGCACTTTTTTGTATACCAGTTGGCCACTGGTATGTCTTCCTTTGAGAAATGTCTATTCAGATCATTTGCCCATTTGTAAATTGGATTGTTTTCATTTTTACTAAGGAGTTGTTTGAGTTCCTTATATCCCTTGTCAGATGAATAGTTGGCCAATATTTTCACCTATTCTACAGGTTGTCTCTTTATTGATCCCTTTGCTATATAGAAACTTTTTTGCTTGATATAATCTCAATTTTCTGTTTTTCCTTTTGTTGCACATGCTATTGAGGTCTTGCCCCAAAACTCTACCCAGACTAATATTCTTAAGAATCCCCAGTGTTTTCTTTCTCTTTTTTTTTTTTTTTCCAAGACGGAGTCTCACTCTGTCGCCCAGGATGGAGTGCAGTGGCGCGATTTCAGCTCACTGCAACCTCCACCTCCTGGGTTCAAGCAATTCTTCTGCCTCAGCCTCCCGAGTAGCTGGGATTACAGGTACGTGTGACCACACCCGGCAGTTCACTACTATTTATTGAAGAAGAAGCTGTCCTTTCCCCACGATATGTTCTTGGTGCCTTTGCCGAAAATCAGTTAGCTGTAACTGTGTGCACTTATTTCTGGGTTATCTGTTCTGTTGCATTGGTATATGTGTCTGTTTTTATGCCAGGATTATGCCATTTGGGGTAATAAGACTTTGTATTATATTCTAAAGTCAGGTGGTGTAAAGCCTCCAGCTTTTGCTCAAGATTGCTTTGCTTATTGTGGGTAATTTGTGGGGCCATATGAATTTTAGGGTTTTTTTTTCAATTTCTATAAAAAATGTCTTTGATACAGGGATTGCATAGAATCTGTATATCAATTTGAGTAGTATGGACATTTTAAACAGTCTTAATTCTTACAATCCAAGAGCATGAGATGTCTTTTTTGTTGTTGTTGTTGTTTTTGTTTTAAATATCCTCTCCAGTTTCTTTCATCTGTGTTTTATAGTTTTGTTTGTAGAGATCTTTTTTTTTTTTTTATTTTTTATTTTAAATTTATTTATTATTATTATACTGTAAGTTGTAGGGTACATGTGCATAACGTGCAGGTTTTTTACATATGTATACTTGTGCCTTGTTGGTGTGCTGCACCCATCA